>NW_023459984.1:0-44803 GCF_013731165.1 Rhagoletis pomonella | reverse complement strand
CGGAACTACAAGTTTGGTTCACCAGTTCGGGGTTTCCCTACAGGGTACGCACCCCAAGCATGCAGAGCGCCGCTCTGAGAGCGGTGACAACACACACATACATACATAGTATAAATCGCGTGCTGTGGTGTTGATGGATATTCAACATTTGAAAGCAAATTTATATGCCTGGGTGTAGCTAAGTGCGCAAAGATGCTTGTCACAAGTTGTTGATATCCGGAGACGGTCGGGTTCGAATTCCACTGCAGGCAACATGCAAATAAATTTTTTTTTTTTAGTTTTTGTCTGATTATTCTTCACGGATGCCGTTTCAGTATGAACGCGGTCATTTTAATATACGCGTAATTGAATTGAATATTTACCAATATATGTATCTACAGTACTTTCGTGGATGTTTATAGTAAGATCAATTACGTTTCTATTTGATTTTAATATTTTTTTCCCTCAGTGTATATGCAATACTGGCCAAGAAAAGGAGTTTCTATTATTGCCATCCGTGCAAATTATAAATCGCGAAAATACCGGGACTGACATTCCTAGTACATACATATCGTCGTTTTAAGTACAAAACCGCGTATCGTCATTCTGCAAAACCGCGTATCTGACATTGGCTGCCAAAAATTGGATTTGCTAACACAAGCTCTTGGCTAAATCCTTATCCATTCGTCCTGAAATATACTAGCCAGAAATGCGATTGCTTTATAAAAAAGAGAACCATTTTGAAATATGAGTGTTTTTACGCTCTAGAAAATAATTTTTACAACTTCACATACGCGGTTTAAACGACGATATGTATGTATGTATGTATATACATTCAAATTTTGTTGTTTCGACAGAAATATATTTCTTTGGTTCGAGTGAAAATAAAAACAAACGAATGAAATGACGGCGAGAGAAATTTTCAAAAATGCTAGCAAACGTCAAAATTCCTAAAGTTGGCTCTCAGCGATTTTACCTTATAAATATTTTTATCATGGTTACAATCAAAATGTATTCAACAAAGTGTGATTGAATTTGACATTGCTCTCAGAAGAACCATCCTATAAAGTCAAATTGAAACAATTTTGTATGAATTTTCAATCGATTGCTTATATTTTTTGGCATAATAGTACCTTAAAAGAGAGCCTACCTGAGTTGTCAATCACACCTTGTTTAATTCGCCTTGGTTACAATTGAAAAGATTCTTTCATAATCTGCGCTTGAATTGGTTATAGGGGGAAAAATTTCAAAATTGTAGTTAAAATTTTTAATACTTATACATAATTTTACTCAACGTAACATTTTCAGAACGACTAATTATGTAAGTGTCGAATATTTTTGAATATTGATTAATTATGCATCGATAATTGCATTAGTCGGCCGCCGTGGTGTAATGGTAAGCAGTACGCGCTTTCACTCACTAGCACCTGGGTTCAAGCCCTGGTCAAAGCAACATCGCAAAAAATTTAGAGCGGTCGTCCCTCGACAGGCAATGCCAAACCTCCGAGTGTATTTATGCCATGAGAAACAGCTTCTCATAAAAATACAATCGCCGTTCGGAGTCGGCGTAAAACTGTAGGTCCCTCCGCTTTGTGTGACAATATCAAGGTGCACGCCATAAGTTGGAGGAGAAGCTCGGCCAAACACTAACATATGTGTAAGCGCCAATCCATTATTCATTATTAATTGCATTAAATGAAAATCCTTTTTTTATTTTATGTGTCCCTTTTTTCCCTTTTAATAATTTTTGCTGCAAAATATCCCTTAAATAGGGAAATTACCCACAACCTGGCATCACTGGCTTTCCATTTGGCCTCAGTTGACACAGAAGAGAAACAACTGACGCGCTTTGTTGACCTCGGCCAATAACCGCTTAGGTGGTTACAGCGCCGTAGAAGAAGAATAAGTGAAATGCCTAGAAGAAGGTTGAAGAGTCTTTTTCCTACCCCTATTTACGGCATTATTTCGATTTCTACTAAAGCTAAGAGTTTAGGTGTGCAGTAAAATTTTATGGAAGTCTACTTGGGACCTCGAAAGCCTTGACAGCATTCTGGTAATATGAACAGATCTTCATTAACAGAGGAATCCTATGGATTTGTGCGTTGGTGGAGCGATCACGCAATCAATAGCTTGGGCAATTTACTTACCAAACTTCAAAGAACGATTGCCATGTGCTGTATGTGAGCTTTCACTAGAACACCTGGGACTTCTCTGGTGGCACTGCTAAACCTACTGTCTTCATCCACGGGGTGACCTTTAAGGCCAAGTGTAGACTTGAAAGAAATAGCTGCTAATTTGGTGCAGTACTGTAGACAGAGATCTAGACGTTAATGTGTTTTTGATGCCACAGAAAGTAAGCCATCACTGGTTTCGCGGAAGAGATACTATTGCAAAATTTTAAGTGCCGGCTTAACCTCTAGGCCCGGGCTTACATATTGTTTCTGTTTCAGGATGTGGAGTCTATATTCAACAGTATGCCATGGACTATGTGGCTGAATATTGGTGAAGAGGTAGGAGTTTAAGTGTCTGTAGTGACAGCCAAGCTGCACTTAGGATATTGGCTGACTAACTAAGTACTTCCAAGCCTGGGCGGCAATTTTGGGAGCGCGTTGATTTTTGTCAGTTTCGACAAAAAATTACTAAATCTACTTATGAAAAGATTTACGTACCTGCAATTGTCTATTTTGTTCGGCCGTGAGCCGAGTGCCGCCCGTTGGCACGGCTGCTGCACTCGAGGTAATCGAAGCATTTGGCGATGGATGATCCTGATCAGTTTTTCGCACAAACTTAAGCATATCTTGTTGATGCTGCTGCTGTTGCTGCTCCACCTGTTGCTGGCGATACTGCTGTTGTTGTTGTTGTTGATGTGAGTTGTAAAAGTATTGCGGATTCGCGACACTGCCTGTTAGTCGTGTGGGTTGCCGCTGCGAAAGTGTTTGATGCGTTTGCAAGTAGCGACCGCTGCCACCAGGTAATTTCAGTGAATCTGGTATATAGACAGGCGACAGTTGCGGTATATCCGGTGGATATTTAAGATTGAAGTGCGTTGTATCGAAATTTGACGTGGTTTGATGCTTATTGCCAACTGCGGACGGACGTTGGCCAAGCAGGGTTTCCACACTTTCAGCACCGCCGCCGCTGCTACGCAAATTACTTATGTGCTTCAATATGCCAGCCTGATTACCTGCTGGTTGGGGTGGCGGCTGATACCGCGGCGGTATGGAGTGTGCTGGTGCCTTCAAATGATTGGCGGCCTTAAGCGCCTGCAGATTGTATGCGTTGCGCTGTTGCTGTAAGGTGACGGAATTAGTGGACAAAGGTGCGCTGGTAATTGTGCCGTCACTTTCGCTACTCAAATGCTTCAATGTCGCCGGCTGATGGTGGTGATGATGATCCTTCACGTTATTCGAGGATGTGGGATGGTGCTGCTGTGGTTGTGCGGCTTTTGTAGTACCACTGGGAGCGATAGTTGCCTCCGTCGCGTGCTGTTGCGAGTGATGATGGTGTACGGTGGCAATGGTTTGAAGTTGGTGTGAAGGCAATGTGGCGCTGCTTGAGTATTTCGTAATTGTGTTGGCTGATGGCAATACCGAGGAATTCGTCGTCACGCTTTGCTGTTGCTGTTGCTGCTGCTGATGATGATGTTGCTGTTGGAGTGAGCGTTGCGTTGTGCTAGGAGCTGGGAGCGAGCGACGTGATTGTGGGGCTTGTAATTTGCTTGAAATCGCAGCAGAAAATTGCTGTTGTGTTATTTTGTCGCAGTCGTTGCTATGTGATTTCGGGTTATTAAGGGAGATGGCGTTGTTATTGTTGGTTGTGGTGGTGTTGGCACCAGCTGGCAGAGTAGACACTTCTATGTTTTTTGTTGTATTTGTACTTAAAAACTTTTCACTCAGTTTGTTTATGGTATTGTTATTTGTATTGATGTTGTTGTTGTTGTTGTTGTTGTTGTTAGTAATACCAGACATTTTATTAGACGTCTTAGTCATTGCTTTCAAAGCAATCGTCGTTTGTTTACGTTGTAGATGGGTATTCTTGACCCCAATGCCTACCAATAGTCCTCCGCTGGTTTAGACATTTTTAAGTAATTCTGATAAAAGGAGAGAAAAATTAGATTTAGCAACATTACCACATATTAAATCCGTACTAAATTTATAAATCTGAAAATCCGAGAAATAGTCAAACAAAAATAGAAAAATGCATGCAATTCAAATTCTCGCATTTTTGTATCAAAAATGGCATAGTACCATATATATCAACTTCATATTTCTTTTCACACTTATTTTAGAAATTTGATTTGCCCCTTTCACTTCCTGTTTCAATAACGTCCGAACACAAATTTCGAGTACAAATACACCACCGTTAATTCAAATTAAAAATTCCATTATTTTGCTCTCACAAGTACTTTTTTAAACTTCTCATTGTCGTTGTTGGTGTTTCCGACAGTGTGATGTTACGCCGAAATCGGTTTGTCTCCAAACTAAATTTGACAAGGGATGACGGAAAATCGTTCCACATTACATCACTTCTTTAAACCTTCTAATACAACAATTTTTTAACTTATAATTTTTGCCGATAAAAAATTGAAAGAGGAAGATTAACCTATTACCTGCTTCTGAAATAAAAAAGGACACCATGGCATTTCTAATAATTATTATTAATCATCGACGAAAATCACATTACCTAAGATAAATGAACATAAATTAAGGACAAAAACTTGAACCAGACAGAAAGCGAAATGACGCTGAAGATGGCACAATGCCGAAACCGGTTTGTCTGCAAACCAAACTTGACAAGGGATGACGGAAATTCGTTCCAAAATAAATTAAAAGAAACTTCCGAACGTAACTTCCACAAAGCTAGGATTTGCACAAATGTGAAAGTTAGTAGGGGTATTCTCTGAGTCTTGCAAAGCCCTTGCATGGTGCACAGATTGCACGGATTGCACGGTAAAAACCGGTTTTCGTATGGGACAGCTTTGCTCACTCAGAGAATACCCCTAGTGTGTTTGTTCGTTACGCTTTAACTACTCAAGCGAGCATCGTGAAATTTTGTCACTTAGCCTGCCGTATATTATAGTACAGCCTTTATCTCGATTAGACAAGGGGACGTGGCACATCCCATACAAATGGGAGTTTTCATACTGCATATCCCTGGAGGTATTTGTGGTACCATAGATGCGCATGGATAAAAATGGACGTTAGCGGAGAGAGCAGCGTTGCACCTCACATACAGAACTAAATGTAAAAAATAAAATTCAACTTGAATTAAAGGAATTAAGTATTTGAAATATTTTATTACAATGTGGGTGTCAGACGAAAGATGTAAAGAAATCTTTTGTTTGAACATTTAAAATATTTTTTAGGGATTTAGAGAGGGTTCCCACCCATTAAAATATTAAACTTAATTTAAATTATTTATTAAGTTATGTCAACTATTAAAATATGGCTATCAATCAAAATGGTTTAGAAAGGCCAAATAACATTTGAGAGGGTTGCCAACTGTTTAAAAAATCGAATTCAACTTGAATTAAGGAAATTAGGTAATTAAAATATATATAACAATATGGGTGCCATATGGAAGAGTTATAAGAAGGTTGTAGTTTGAAAATATTTGGAGGAGTGCTGCCACCTGTTTTAAAAGTCAAATTTATTCAAATTATACAAAAGTTCAAATATACTAGAATAAGCGTGCCAAACGAAATAGCGTTAAAAAATGTTCAGTTTGAACATTTAGAACATTTTTGAGCTGTTTGAAGACGGTTGCCATCTACTTACAAATTCCTATTTAAATTATTTAATAAGTTAAATGAATTATTACAATATGGGTATCAATAGAAATGGTTTAAAAAGCAAAATTTAATTTGAATTAAGGGCATTAGGTAATTGAAATATGTATCAAATCTTAGGCGCAAGACATTTAAGAAGGTTTAATTTGATTCTCCTATGTTTTTGGTTAAGAGTAAGTTTGTTAAGTTTTATTGAAATAAATTACACCTAACGCTACACGTAGAAATTACATACGTAGGTAAAGTGGGTGAGAGAAAACTAGTAAAAAATAAAAATTTGGAAATTAAACGTTTGTTAATTTGTGTTTGGCCGAGGTTCTACTCCAATTTGTGTTGTTCATATTGATATTTCTACACAAATGGAAGGATGTGCGGTTTTGCGCCACCTCCGAGGGTAAGCGCGACTTAGTACAGTGGGAAATTTTCCACTAATTTTGTGCAAACATGGCTGGAAGAATACATTTTTTCCGAATTAAATAAGTTTTTTTAAGTACTTGCAACGGATTTTACAAAACATTGTCTAACCCCGAATTAAAAAAAACTATTAAAATTACTAATTAATTTATAATTAAACTTGACAGATATTCCATTGAAAATTATGTCAGAAAGCTGTAAATTACTTAATGGCGACTTATATTTCACCATGAATATGCCCATATATACATATATATTTTTTTTTTTAAATCAGGATTATGCAATCTTTTCTAAAATCTGTCCCAAGTACTGAAAAAAGTCGTTTTTGAAATACATTTGTCGCTAATTCCTCACTGTGCAGTGGGTTTGATTTTCTTACAGGCTTACACTTTTTTTGTTCAATCCAATACAAACGCTGAATTCTGTTGATCTGATGAGGTTACCATAGACCATAGCCGAGAGCTTTGTCTATTTGGGAATCATCATTAACAATAGAAAATCCGTTTTTGCCAACAAGTAAGCAATTGGGCAGTAAAGTCTAGCCTTGATGGACGAAAATTACACTTTATATATAAGTCTTTCATTATTTAGATTTATGGCGAATCGCTGGTTTTATTTTACTTTAAAAAATTAACCTTGGTGCCTTTATAAATACTCTAAAAACGTGATCGGAGTTAATATATTTATCACATATTATTGTTGGTATCTAAACAAGTAAGTTTACGATATTTATTAAAATACTACATTAAAGATGATGTTTCTTTTAGTAGAAAATTTTTAAATTGTTGAGCTACAAAAAAAGGTACCACTTTGGACTTGCCATTGCCGTTCGCGGTTGAGCCTTTAGCATAAATTAAAAAATTTAGCTGCGCGTTTACTTTTATTTTAAACCAGTACCCCTTATATATAGCTTAGTTTTCGTTTTTGAAATCACCGTTACGGGGGTGGAGCACGTGGTTTTCGTCCGATTTAAAAACTTTTCAACAATGGTGCTTAACGAAGCTAAGCGCAATGTTTGCACTAAATTTGGTCTATATTAATGAAGTAGTTTTTGAGATATATACCACGCCCATTTTCCTAATATTTTTTAAAATACCAAATTTTCGCTAAAGAGCTATTGTATATATCAATTTTGAGTAAATATTGACTGCTAAAAACTTCTGAACGTCCGGTACATACACACATATGAATTTAAAGCCATATTCCTACTGAAATTGTTTAACTTCGACGATTTTTATCCTATGTCATTAAGTAACTCCCCAAGTTGGTAATTTTTGTTGTCGTCAATTTGAATATTTTAAATCATACTTACATCTCTTTCATAACCTCTTTCTAGTCATTTTTGTTGAGATTAAATGATATTTTGAGTATTCAGTCCGCCATATTGGATAATCTAATTCGAGTTTTTATAATCTGGCATCAAATTTGTAATTAGCGACCCAAAAAACCTACAAGTAGTATCAACTTGGTCTCACTTGATTTTGATTTTTGGCCAGTTTTTTGCTATATGAAACCCTTGTGCGACATTAGGGAAATGTATCTTCGAACTGTTCAGGTTCGTCAAGTACTTGAACTTATAAGTAGTCTATAAATATGTACTTACATATGTATATATTTCACTGTGACCTCCTCAACCAACACCTGAATTTAGACTAGAGTTATTTTTTTTTCCAACATTTTATTTCCTAAATTTATTTTAATGTACATAAGTATGTATAATGCCATTTAATTCACTGTAAATATATGTGTTTAGGAATGTAAATTAAGGGCCATGTAAGTTTGCTAAAGTTAAATTTTATAAACATTTTATGTGCTTCACGCTTTGCAATTGAAATAACTATCAAAATAAACATTTAGTACCAATTTCAAACACATAAAGCCCTTACACACGAATGAATGCAAACAAATTAAGAAATAAATTTGGAATGTCGAAACGAAAATTACTACAACATTGGCGTAAATGCAAATTTCAAACCTCGCCTCAAGCGTCACTTCAGTATGATTTTATTGTATTTTTTAAAGGTAGAGAGCGAGTAAAATAGAAAAAAATATCAACTACTCACCATCTTGCGAAAGCGAAGAGTCAGTAGGTAAGATGGTTTTTATGACCCGATTAGGAAGAAAAACAGGTCTAAGTAGTCAGAAAGGGGAAATCATCGAGAATTTGGTAACTATTACATACACATTTTCAAGATACGCCATAGCAAACTGAAAATATCTGTCTTCTTCCCTTATGGATTGGCACAGCAGAAGGTTAAGTGATTTTGGCCGAATCCAGTAAAGAATGCTATCTTTTTACCTTCTAAGGCAATTGACGTCGATTGCACTTTTTCAGTATAAGCAACAATATTTCAAAAAAATCCACACCAGTTTTTGTAAATTGCACTTCTTATATATACAAGTAATTTTTAAGCAAAGAACAAAACCGACTTCAATTCTCATATGAAAATAAAAAGATCCAATGATCGGATCTCAACCAGATTAATACGGGATCACCTCTGAGACACTACCTTTCCGATCCGAAGAATTATCGAAATCGGTTGACGTGGTTCAAAGTTACTGCATAGTAACATACATAAAAAAAAAATATTCCGACGAACTGATAACCTCCTCCTTTTTTGGAAGTCGGTTAAAACAGCCGCGAACCAGTCTAAAAAAAAATGTCAAAAATCAACGCCAATTTTTAGCCGGTTGAAACTTGAACTTCATTAGACCAAAATTGTATGAACTATAAAACTGCATACAAAATGTTCTAAAGATTCAGATTAAAAAGTTGAAATTTTGGCGAAAATTTGTTGAATTTTCCTAAACTTTGTATAAAGTTTGAAACTGTGATTTTTATGGTTTTGGTTAATAAATTTGGGGAATAAAGGGGAAGCTAAGGGAGAATGAGGACACTTATGACTTTTTGTAGGACTAATGTCCATTCCCGAGAGCTCTCGCGAGTGCGAAAAAAGTTCGACCCAAGGTGCTTAAACCTTAGGCTCGCAAAGGCAGAGCAGCAGGTGTGGAGATGATTCCACCTCATCATCCTCCAAGCAGCTGGTGCAGTAAGGGTTATCAATGACGTTCAGCCTTCGGCATGATTACCAATCACACAGTGACCAGTAAGCCCTCCCACCAATAGTGAGACATGCGGTCTACCCGTGGCCAGAAGGATTTTGCAACCTTGCATTCCAGGGTCTTCGCCCAGCGCTCTTTGAGCTGACTAAACGCTCATCTGTTCCGAAGCAGACCACCCGAGGTCAGGGGAACATTCAGACCTTCCCTATCCGGAAGTAATTCCTCGAGTGATTTCGCTGAGACCTGAAACCCAAATAAGCTTAATAACGAAGTAATCAGATGCGGTCGATAGGGAAGTCAAACACTCCTTCACCGTTCTCGAACGCGGCGTCAGGAAACCAAGAGCCCTGATAGCTACTTGGCTGTCAGAATAAATATTCACCTCCTTAAAATGTGTTACACTAAAGAGCAACCAATCCGAAGCCTCTTTTGTCGCGGCCACCTCAGTCTGGAAAACGTTTCAGTGATCAGGTTGATGGAGAGTTCTGCGCAGAAGACACCTCCATCAACCTTCTCATTAAGCTTCGGTACATCAGTAAATAAGCTTACAGGGCGTCGATTCCGGATAGTGCGTTCCACCCGACGAGTACCCTATATAATAAAATTGGCTTGATTTTGGATTCATAAGCCAATGAACTACCTTCGTCGAGAGGTCCAGCGTTTGCCAATGGCCCCTCTACAACAGTATTGAGGCGTTCTTGACTCTTTCCTCTACGAAAGCTTCCGGGAAAGCTGTCAAAGACCAAGCCCAAGTACTTCGCCATGTAAGAGGGTTCCCGTTGAGGGAAGACGGCAATTCGGTATTTTATACCTCCTAGTAAAAAAACAAGCTCCGTTTTACCGGGATTTACACCCGCCCGCAACTATAAGTCCAGTTCTCAACTAAGCTGAGGTAACCCTGCATAAATTGAAAGTTTCCGGAAATTTTCCTTTTGTTATCAATACTATATCATCAGCATAGGCAACCACCCGACAGTCACTTCTTTCCAAAGCCACTAACAGATCATTGATGGCAACGACCCAAAGCAACGGCGACAGAACTCCACCGGGGTACATCTCCGCTCACACATCTTTGGATTGAAGTGCAGCCCCACTCTGCCCCGACAGTTCTGTTGCAAAGCAGGCAGTAAATAAACCACACAAGGCCGGCTCCGACCTCTAGCTTATTTAGGGCGTTAACTACAGCCTCTGGCAAAACATTATTAAAAGCCCCCCTCGATAGCAAAATTCTCTCCCTTGCAGTAAGCATGCCCTTGCAGTGAGCATGCTGAGAAGTCCCGGGACAATACATGAGAAGCTTTACCCGCCTTGGGAATGAACACCACTCTGACTACCCTCCAAAGCCCCGGAACATGACCCGTAGCCAAACAGCCCTTGAAAATAGACACCAAACAGCTGCACGACACTTACGGAGACTTCTGCAGTTGGGTTGGTATTATGTCGTCTAGGCCCGTGGCCTTAAAGGAAAAATAATAAAAAATTATTTAGCCTGACATTACGAATGTAAAAAAAAATCACGTGGTCATTTGTTTGAGTCACTGTACATGAGGATGCCTCAGCAAAAAGTTGCGGTTTTTCCACCTGAATTATAAAATTGAATATACATATACTAAGAGATTCGCCAAAACATTTCGGTAGAGTACTAAGGTTTATATGAGCTGGACCGATTTGAAAATAAATACAAAAATCTCATTATTTTGATTCTGTTGTAAAAATCAAAAAAAAATGTATGCAGACCTTTTAAGTCTAAACTCTTCTATAATTTGATGAGATTTTTTGGAAAAATATTTTTAAAACAAAATTTTTTTGAAGGTATTTCTTATTGCTTTTTCGAAATATTTCAGCGGAAGCCTTAAAAGATATTACCTTTTATAATTCCCAAGGAAACAGTACCGTTGTTTTTTTTTGTATGGAAAATGACTCACCCTAATGCACATATGTATGTAGATCGAAATTTCTTCTGGGCATATCTAGCCGAACCATACACACATATCGATCCCTAAACGCCTAAAATCTTTTAAACGGGATCGTAACAATGAGATTTTTGATGCTCTTTTTTTACTTCTACTTTCTACTGAGATCCCATAAGTCTAAACCAGAATGGTTTTGGTTCAGTTACTCAAGTTTTTCGCAGATCAATCTTTGAAAAAAGTTAAAAAACAGCATCAAAAATCTCATTATATCGATTCCGTAAAAATTTTTTTATACTTTTTTTACATATTTTTATGCAATTTTTTAAGCTTAACCCGTTTTGTCATTTGAGGGGATTTTTTCAAAAAACAATATTAAATTAATTTAATTCATAAAAAAACTCAATTTTTGGAGGTATTTTCAAATCTTAATATTGTTGTGAAATATTTTGGTGAAAGTCTTAAAATAGAATAGATTTTATAATTGCAACGGACAGTACCGATTTTTTGTTTGTTTGGGGAGTGATGTTATCTAATGTACATATATACACATGTCAGTATGTATAGTAGCTACATACATATATATATATATATGAGTCTTCGTAAATTATACATACTTATGTACCTACATATTACTATCAAAAGGAAAAGTGTTACACTTCAGTGAACGTCTACTGAAGTTGTCGTGCAACTTTAAGGCGGCATGTATGTACTTACATATGTACATATATACTTTTACATCGTATATGAAATGTCATTAGATTTTCGTCGCCGATAAAAGCATTTCAGCTTTCAGATTTACCGCCAAGTTGGTGCAGTAACATACATATGTACATTAGGGTAGTCCATAAAAAAATCAAGTAAACGATTTGGCTTCAGTTTCACCCCTCAATTGGTAATACCACTGTCCCAGGTATCACATTATAAATTTTGGTCCCGATTGGGGACGGTTAAGGCGTGTCGCACAGGGGGTAAAGTACAGATTCCTCCATAGAGACTCAAAAACTTTAAGTTATTTTTATTCATCTAATACGAAAAATCGATACCACCATAGTCGAAGATATCACTTATAAATTTTGGTCCCGATTGGAGTCGGTTAAGGCGTGTCGTAAAGGGGTCAAAGGCCAGATTACTCTAAGACTTGACTCTAGAGACTTGACTATAGTAGCATCGACGTAGGAGTTGGGGCTTAGGAAATCTGATGTAAAGGTTTGCTTCCTACATTTAAGAATCACCCTAACGTACATATGTATATGTATAAAAACCTATACAACGACGTATGCGGCTACACGCTCAAAGCCAGTAACAAAATAATAGAAATCTTGTCAATGGATCTAATTTCGTATAGTATAACTCGCATTAAAAAAGAAGCACTGATAATATATTTTCTCTGCCGATTGCAGCGGCTTCTTCGATGTGAGAGCACTAACAATTTAAGGTGATTTGGAAAGTAGCATTGAGTTTTCGTTTGTTTTATTAAACTTTTTTTAAAATGATACACATTCATACGTATTAAACTTCTTTTCGTTAGTTGCACTGTACATTTTTATTAACATTTACATAATATGTTGAATCTGGTTAAAATTTGAATGAAAGATTTGATAGACTTGTTTTGTTTTAGGCATACATATGTTTGTATGTAAGTAGATACATATTTATACACACGCTATGAGCCGTTTGAAGGGCAGTTAATTTTTAAAACCTACTTGAGAAAATGGCACTATGACAATTTGCACCTTATCTAAACTTAGTATGTTTCGTTGGGCAATTGACATTTATATGTACATACATACATATGTATGTACAAATGTTGGTGTACTCATATACTATATCTTGCTATTGTATGTATGCTTTTTTGCAACTTCACAATTTTTTATTTATTTTTTTTAAATCCTTTAGTTTGCATCAGCATGCATTTAGAAACTACATAGTAGGGCTATTCGCGATCCGGTGCAAATGGCCTAGCATCATTGCATTGCAAATTTGTATTGCAAATTATTTGCAATACACAAACAAAATACACGCATTTGCATTTGTCATGGCTTGACAAATTTGCAATACCTAAAATCCATAGCATAAAAATGCTATGCATTGCATTCATAAACAAAACCAAAGCTGATGCACAAAAAATTGTTTTGCAAAAGCTTTACCATGACAGTTTAATAAAGGTCGCTCACAATCCATGGCATATTTCTGCAATTGCATAAATTTGTCAGCTCTTATGCACCGAATCGCGAATAGCCCTAGTATGTTAGAAATGATTACTTTCCACTGTCACCAATAGCTATTACTATCTACTTTTTCACTTCACTTGCTTTTAGTTACACAAAATACAGATTTTCTTTGGCAGATGCTTGACATCGTTTACCTACTAAATACATCCATAAGTGTTTTACTTACATGTACATACATTTGTAGTAATGAAGAAGTATCTGCCACATAGAACGCACTAACATAGGCGTAGAGTTTCCAGATCTCTCTCTCTCTCTCTCTGGTTCCAACTCACGCACGATCGGCGACTTTGCAACTAAGAAATTTGTATTAGGGGTATTCTCTGAGTCTTGCAAAGCCCTTGCACGGTGCACGGATTGCACGGTTTGCAAAGCTGTCCCATACGAAAACCGGTTTTTACCGTGCAATCCGTGCAATCTGTGCACCATGCAAGGGCTTTGCAAGACTCAGAGAATACCCCTATTGTGACAATCTAATTTCCCACACTCACAGATGCACGCATACGCATACACCTAGCGACTTAGTGAAATGTAAAATACATACGAAGATGTTTTTATTTTTATTTATTTATTTTTTTCCGCTCTCACTCTCTCAATTTTAATATTGCTTCCGGTTTTGGTTTTCTGCTATGTCTACGCAAACAAACAAAGCCATTCGTTGGTATATCAAAATATGTCTTTAATCCTTCAATAAACTGAAACTTTTATGCAAACTAACTTCTTCAATGTTAAGTAAAATATTTTTTTTTTAGTATTTTACTATTAAATTTTCACTTTACATTTAAAGTTTTCACTGAAAATATCTGCAAAGATCAATCACTTGAGCGCTCAGAGCAAGGCAACAAATTGAATGCGAGCAAATACATTTTTACCGTGCCATGCTGCCAGCTTGTTTGCAAATACGAGTCGAGTACTTTTTCTCACCTGTTTTAAGCACAAAAGGAAATATTCTAAAATTATCAAGAAAAAGCTTACTCTTATAGAGAGCGTCTTCTATGTATGGCTTTAAATAATTTTTATTTTTTTCCCTGGCAGTATATTCTCGCCCACACTTTAGTTATTCCTATAGTACAGAGTATCTATGTACTTTAATATTTAGTTATCTCAGCGACACACCACACTGGAAAGCAAATCGACATACGTTTCAGATACATTCCTATGTGGAGTGTGACCAGATATATGAATAAATTAATGTTTTCATTTGAGAAAAAATAAGCTCTACATTTGATATCAATGATATACTTTTTATGTACAATTTTTAAAGTTTTCAACAAAGTATATCGTTAGCTTAGAGTGAAAAGTTGCTAAGTCACAATTTAATAATTGTAGAGGAGAGGAAAATACTTTTTGTAAGCATTTTCTTCAAGTATTTTGCAAAAATTTGAATACAACATTTTGCCTGTTTAAAGCAAAGCAAAATTCCATACGAATCAGAGGGTTTCGATCTTTTTTAAAAGATTTCGACCTATTTTAGCCTGATTGCATTTTCCAAACTTTTCTGGACCTTCACGTTTTTCGAATCGACTCATTCTTAATCTCTCTAGCCTCCTGTATTAAAATACATATGAGTTTTCATAAAAAGTGGACTTAGCCACTTTTCACTCTAAGCTAGCGATATGTTAATACGGGAATATTCACACGCAAATTAATTAGAGATTGAAGTAGGAGTTATCAATATGTACATTAAAGTGGTCCAAGTTTTGTATAGGTGAAAAAATGTCATCGTAGAAAACGCCAAGGCTCTCGCCTGGTTGTTTCCTTTCCTTCGTTTTTACGGCCGGTTGTTCAATGTCTGATTATCATTACCTCATCGTTATCGACGATTTCGACATCATGCGTATAACATGTGATCGATAAAGCAGTCGTTGTATTTTATTTTAATATGAATATTTGATGAGCATCGTCTAAATTTGTACTTAGAAACGTAAAGTTTGGTGCCAGAACCTCTTTCGAGAAGAAGAAATATTTTTGAAGATGTCGCAAACCCTAATGCCAAGGCATTTGTGTGAAACTGTAGTTTACTAAATTTGTGTAAAAACATCCGGTCGCCCACCAGAAATCGCGCGGAAGACTACTAAACGTTTTACTTGTAAAAAAATCGTGGAGATGCTCTTAACCTCGTTGGCCCCTATTCTAGGACCTTCTTCCTAGAAACACAAAGCCACATATTTTACAATTGACAGTTATAACTTCAAAGATTTAAAGGACTTTGTGTACATACATACTTTAAACCAACAAAAACTATACCCATAACAATGAAGATCAAACGATCAAGCAACATTTGCTTTTTAGGTATCAGGCACCGGCGAACATTTTCCAATGAATGAATTATTCTATGAGTGATCTTATGTCCTGTTCGAGTTAACTACTAGTATTGAAATATTAAAATAGTAATAGTAATATTGGTAATGGTAATGGTACCTACTGGGTGCAATGGGGTATATTCGCTCTTCTGGGTATGCTATTTATAACAACACCGGCGCAAAAAGAAAGTGGGCGGTGTATTTAATCAGACCCACCTACCGACATGTATTTCGATCTGCTGAATCTGAGGTCCGTTTGACTCGTACACCTGCCAAATTTCGAGTTAATTGCGAAAATTGCAAATTGTTTGGCATTTTTATTGTTTTTCGTTTCGCATCATCGAAGCGCTAACCACTTAGCACATCGATGATGCGGGATCGATGTCTGCTGAAGTCTAGAAAAACGAGGTCTGATGAGGAGATGTGGTGATCTCCGAAATGGCAGCTATAACTTCTACCACTTAGACCTTTTTGTCTTTTCCATTTTTTTCCGAACAAATAAATCGTGGTACAAAGCTCAATAACACTGTTAACATTAATATGCCATAATAAAACTTACAAATAATTTGTTTAATTAATGCTTAAAGAACAGGGGAAAATTGCAAGGCATACCAAAAAATTTTGATCGAAAATTTCCAATTTTGAGTATGCAGTTTTGTAGCCCATTCAATTTTAGTATGATAAAATGCAAGTTTTGTTGATTTTTGAGAATTTTGCTTGCCGAGGCTGTTGCGAATTTTCTTTCATATAACGCATGAACACAAACAAAATCATCAAAATATCAGGGAAAGCAAATTTAGTTATTCCGCAAAAAAATAAAAAATTCTAGTTCGTTGCTTAAGTCTTTTGTTTTTGCTCAGCGTGTGTAAAATCGGAAGAAATCGCGATGAAAATTTCTTACGTTTTCTCCGAGTTCTGTATAAAATAAAAAAAGGAATTGTGGTTTTTGCAGTGATATGAACTATATCGTCAATGTTTTTGCAAAACCGGCATCGCCCAATTGCAAAACCGCCTATCTTACGGCACTCGAATTATACAGGAGAGCGAAAAAAAGATTTTTCTTTGAAGACGTTGCCTTGATAGGCGCTATTTTCTCTAGCAATTATTTTACAAATATGTTGTTTTAATCACGATTTTGAAATTTTTATGCATAAATATCGATGCGGAGTTTAGGGTTACCAAATCTCACTTTTGCCACAACGGCGATTTAGGCGGTTTTGCAACTGGTGGATGGACGGTTTTGCAAAAACATCGACGATATTTAAAAAAAAAGATATAATCTCGTCAAAACATCAGGGTATGTATATGTAGCTGCAGCTGTAGCTGAGCGGTTAGGGGTACGCATTACAATTCCGTAGGAACTGGTTCGAAAGGTTTCTTCTAACATCAGCGTACTGCCATAGTTGTTGAAACCGAAACTCTTTCTGTTGCAAGAAAAAAGCAGTGGTGTCAACAATGTTGCCAGATCTCAAACAGTTTTAACTGTAAAATACAGCCTTTTAGGCAACTGTTTCTTAAAATACGTTCTATTAAAAATTACAGTTTTTTTCGAAATTTAAATTTGAATAAATAAAATAAAACTTCTATTACGGTTTTGTTTGGAAGTAATTTTTAAGATAAATAATAAAATGATAGTTTAAAAAACTAAAACCTCGCTATTATAATTTCCATTCGTACTGTCATCAGGTACATATGTAACTTGAGAATAGAAATCGCTGCATCTTTTAGGTGCATCAATATTACGTACTTACATCCCGAGCTAATAAAAGGGGGGTAAAATAGGGCATGAAGGAGCGGCATTTATTCTCTTGAACCATATGGCGCCAGCTGTCCTTTTTATTCTAATCGACACAACGAATGCGGAAAGAATATTTTGCTGAATCAATTTAAATAAAATATGAAGTAAAGTAGAAATTCCTGTAATCTCTGATATTTTAAGAACTAAAGAAAATGTTTCTGGTTGTACTAAATTTAAGGAAAAATTATGAACCCGAAATGTAATTTAAATATTTCAGCTGTTTATATTTTTTTATTTTAAATGTATTAAAAGTTATTGTTTTTTTATCTATACTAATTATATAAAGAGAAGTCCGATTTTCATGAAATTTTGTATACAAATAGCTTTTGGTAACCACCATGTTTTAGGCTAAAAAAATTTTACTTTCTATCGGGTAGGTGGACCAGGGACCGGTCTATTCGAAAAAATCTTATTATAGTCCGATTTGCTTAAAATTTAGTACGTAAGTAGCATTTTAGCATATATTAGCATATATGACCCATTTTTTCCGGGAAGTGGTCCAGGGACCGATCTATTCGAAAAAATCGAATTTACGGTCCGATTTGCCTAAAATTCGGTGCGCAGGTAGCTTTTTAGCATGTATTAGCACATGTGATCAATTTTTTCCGAGAAGTGGACCAGGGACCGATCTATTCCAAAAAATCGCATTTATGGTCCGATTTGCTTAAAATTCGGCACGTAGGTAGCTTTTTGCCTGGATAAGCTTATAGATTCGTGTTTTCCAATTTTCATGCAATTTCGAATATAAATAGCTTTAAGTAACGACCATATCAAGGGGCGAATTCGTCACTAGGCAAGATTTTTTTGCGCCAATCAGAAACAACGGATACTGTCAAAATATAATTATAATATATATATATATCTCAACTAATATATGTATATTTAGAAAGCCGTTTGTTAGTTTTCGCAAGGCTCGAGAGCGTCTGAACCGATTTTTTTGAAACTGCCACCTGCCACGTGTCCCAAGGATGGTTTTAGGCTTGAAAAAATCTATATGTAAAGGGGGCGTGGCACTTCCCATACAAACCGAATTTCTCATGCTACATATCTCTGAAAGTGTGCATGGTAGAGTTTTGGAAATTGGTATGGAGATATACGAAATCAATCGCATACCCTTGGAGAAAAATTTTAGCTATTGTAAAAAGAGGTGTGACATCTCCCATACAAACCGAATTTTTCATACTGCTTATCTCTGGAAATTTTTTGATAGAGTTCTAGAATTTTGTATGGAGATGTACGACATAAATCGCATACTCTTGGAGAAAAATTGGAACTATTGGAAAAGGGGGCGTGGCATCTTCCATACAAACCGAATTTTTCATACTGCCTATCTTTGGAAGTGTTCATGGTAGAGTTCTGGAACTTGGTATGGAGATATACGAAATCAATCGCATACTCATGAAGAAAGAGGGCAGCTCTTGGAAAGGGGGGCGTGGCACCTCCCATATAAATCGAATTTTTATACTGCATATCTCTGAAAGTATTCATGGTACAGTACTGGAACTTCGTATGGAGATATGTATATAGTTGAAATCAAGCCCATACTCATGGAGAAAATTTGGGCTATTTGAAAAGGGGTGTGAGGCCTACAAACGTACCGACCTTTAGCTATCTTTGAATGATTTTTTTTATTCTTCTGTAGGTGTGTTTGTGAGTGATCTCCTCCTAAAAATGGTTGTACGGATTTTAACGAAACTTTTTGTGTATTTGAGTGGGTCTCTGGATGGTTTAGTTTCACAATTTAATCCGACAGTTGGCGCTGTAGTTGAGTTATTACTAAAAATCTTATTTATCATCCGATTTGGCTAATATTTTAAATATGTATGCAATACTATTGCAAAAACGTGCTGCCAAGTGGTGCTGAACTCGAGCTATTACTCAAAATAGCCAAGTGAGAAAAGGGGCCGTGAAGGACAGATTAAATCGACCTGTTGCACCATTGAGTATATCGAACGCTCCTGCGTTGCAATTGGCCCAATGGATGTGATTTTCCAATATTATTATGCGTTCAAACTTTTAAGGTATTTCGTCTGAAATAAGTATATGTATATTGCATTTCTGTAGAACAATGATTCGCACCCATTTTGAAATTGCCACCTACTATACTGTAAAGCTTCTAGGACATTCACTATAGAACCGGGTCATTGTTGCCGCCAGGGAGTGAAGAGGAAAAAATTTAATTCGCTTTGCGAATAACCGTGCTATAAAATGCCGCACAACTGGAGAATTTCAAGAACGGATATAACACTTTCCTTAGGTTATTTAAAGCGGCAAATGACCACCAAACCTTAATCTTAACAGAAAAATGTGCCAATGAAAATCGTAAACGTGAATTGTTAATGAAAATGTTGGACCAAAAAATTTCAATAAAATATATCAAAATTTTGGGCGGGACGAAGGACGCCGGGTCTGCTAGTGTTTAATAAAATTATAACCGTTAATTTTTTAAAAGCTCTCGTTTTTGAATATTACAGTTTTTTTCAACAGATTAAAAGGACCTTATAAAAAAGTGAGCTGACGTCATAAGTCTAAGTTAAACCTAAAGCTCACTTTTTATACTAATTATCCAAATCAGTCTATTCAAACAATGAATGATTAAAAAATAAAATCATTTGTAAATATTTCATGCAGTTATATTTAGCAAATTCAGATTGGGGTTAAGCTCCTTTTTATGTTAATATGATTGTTATTTTACTTATATATACATACATATGTATGCATACATAGATATGTATGTACATATGTGCTTATAATCTTGGTTAATTTTTATTAAAGATCTGCTCATATTCCTCCATACATATGCATACGTATAGTATAATAAGCTATCAATTAGCCAAGAGCAAATATGTAAGTGTTTTGCTCAATTGTTATTAAGATGAACTTGGAATTTTTTTACTAATTAATTCTTGGATAGAAATGAAAAAAATTTACTGAACTTCTCTTGTATAAACGGTTAATTTGCGCAATGAATAATTGGAATTCAACTTTGCAACAAATTCATCAGCTATAAATTTAAATAAAAATTCGAGATTATTTGTATGCAAAGAGATAAATAAGATTCGTGTGTGTGTGGGTGTGAAGGCGTGTACTACAGTTTTATATAACAATTGATTATAAATAAAAGATTTATTTATAAATGAATCGCATATGTATAAACCTACACATGTATGTACATATATTCATGTATGCGCGAGTGTGTACATTTACGAATACACTGGTGATCATTAGAATCGCTCTAGTCGCTTTGAGTGCGACGTTCTTCCACTAAGCGATTGTTATGTCAAGTGTAAATTACCCCTAAAAAATGTATGTGACCGATTTTTAAGAAATTTTGAGTTACTGAAATTACGTCAAAATTTTCAAAATTTTTTTGGTTTGCCTTTTTTAATTTTTATGATTTTGTAGTTTTTTATCTTTATATATTTTTTATATATTTGTCATAATTACTAGTATTTTGGACGCTAAATAGCCTAGTGACACAAATACCAGAAGTGATCGAAAATTGTCGCTACTTGTTACAAATTTAAATTTAAGGTGCACATAGATTCGTACATCCACGGTCTGAAGCGGTCAATTGCACAAGTTCGCCATCTTGTTTGCACGAGTGTGTGTCATAAATCATACGACACGACCAAGTCATCGGACCCGGCATTCTTTAAGTGCTGGTTATACTTACATTATGCTGCAGCGCATAACATGAGTACTGTCACATATCGAATCTGTTTAATGAGTTTTGCATATAAGCGATTATCCGACGCAACGCATTCTTCAGTTATATCTGCCTAACTATATGCTGGAGTACTGGAGCATACTAACTGATTACACTGAACAGCTGATTCTGGCAGATTATGCGCTCTACTATGCGGAGCTTGTCTATACCCTGCACTTGCAATGTAAGTATAACCAGCCTTAGTGTTTTTGAGGACATCAACTAGTCGATAGGAGATTCTTTCCCATAAAGGGTATTGAAATTCCAAGAGAATACTATCAAATCATAAACAAAGATTTCATTCCATGTTTCGTTAAAATATTGCTAGCGATAATTTGTGGTTTATGGTATGTCCAAAGATTACTCATTAAAGAAAAGCTCTTAAATTTGGTGCCAAAAAGTATTTGGGGAATGTACATACTATTACACTCGCGAACCGCAAAAATAAATTTAAGTGATTTAGGATTTTTTTCCATTTAGGTAGCAAGTTACACACAGTCGTATACAGCCCTAGTACGTAACTTATTTAATTACAATTAGTATTTTTGTACTTTTTTCCATATAAACATGAGTTTCTTTCGGAAACAAATGTGCAAGACCGTTCACAAAAAAAAAAATATTAAAAAAAAGGGAACACCAGTTTTTATAAATTGCAATTTTTATATTAAAAACAAACCGCAAAAGAGCGAGGTAAAAAAAGATAAAAAAAACAACGCGAATTCATAGCTACTTCAAACGTGCACTTTACGGGTTTTAAAACTGCTTACTAAAATTTTTTGGAAAATTTCACATACGTGCATATCGTGCACTAGCCACCAGAAAAACGCAAGCGATTTTTTTTTATTCTATTTGATGCAGAATGGCATCTAGAATCCAGATTATAGGAGCATTTTTCCACCAAAAAGAAAATTTTCAAAAATATGTTTACATGGATGGTACGATGTTAATGACCGAGAGTGTAGGAATGAATACATACGTGTGCACACGTTTGTGTACGGGAGCGCATGCAAATTATAATAGAGGAATTAATAAAGTTTCCGGTGGTCATTTAAATAAATTTGCAACAACTTAAAGGGGGCACTCATTCAATAATCGATTTGACATGCTTAGGCGTTAACGTTCCAAGATTCTTAATTTTTCTCTATTGCGAGTCTTTATTTTTATTAACTAAGATATGTATTTTCTTTATATTAAAATCGACGTCCTTTCTTCCACATGTCACAGCAGATTAGTTTTTCACTTGAAGTAGCAGTCAATAGGAAGACCATATAGACATAGTACATACCGGGGATTGGAATGTACTATTTTCCGCCCTTTGAATGCCATAGGGCTTTTAGATCCAATCACCAATTTTTCGGGTCTTTATAATTTAGACAAGACTACTCTACTCGTTTTTATTGCAAAATGCAACTTTCACGGACAGTTACATAAATACATATCGTCGTTATGCATGATGCAATAATAAGAGGTGATATATGTAGGTATGTACGTAGTGACAGCTCGTTTCGACGCTTCCTTAGTTCAAGCTATTTTGCCTAAAAATATCTATCACAATTAGCAATAAGAAAAAATGTATTAATTGGTATACACTTCGCTTATAGTTAGACGGTACATATTTTTAAGCGTATTTTTTAGGATAAAAATCCGAGCTCTAGTGGTTAATAAGAAAGGCCTTAATTGCCAATTTTTTGGATGAATGCTTTTACAATTTTCACACAACATTTATTAAATAGTGATACCGTGTGATGGGTAAAGCTGCAACGAATATGAAAATTCGAGCATATGCACCCAAAAAAAAAAAACTTATCTTAATTGAAGAAAAACAGCAATCAAAATGAAGAAAAATGGGAACGAAACAGCACTAAAGAAGTTTTATCCTCTTTTCATGCCCAACATTTCTTCAAAATGATAGATTACATCCACGGTTTCATATATTGCGTCAGACAAACTTAACCCCATTCTTCATTTAGATATCTGAAAACTAAATTCGTATCACTTAAACATAGGGCCAAAGCAGACCAACCACACGGGGTTTCTATACATTTCGGCTGCAGCGCCATTCATTGGGTCCATTTTCCGGACTTAATCCTGATCAACTGCAGTTAATTCCCGAGTTCATCCGGATCAACGCTGCCGTCTGTTTATTCTTTAAGATAACCTCCGACAATCTGACGGAACTCTATTCAGTTGTTTTTGAGTTTAGTCCGAACATCCGATGTGGATAGGACAGTCTATAGCGTAAAATCAAAGCTCCATTCTTTATGAAAAATGTAAAAAAAAAATCTTCAGAATTTTCTCATAAATTTTATCTTTTACTTAAAATTAAGCCACTTTTCGCCATAAGTACGGTATTGACAACATATGTAGCTATGTCGAATTTCAGGACGTTAGCGTAAGCGGTTCCGGAGATAAGCTATGTGAGAAGTTCAGTTTGTATGGACCCTACCACCAGGTACCACGCCCCTTTTTCCAATGCTTTTGCAATACTTATATGCATCGGTGTTGAGTTACAGTTACCCAGCGTAATTGGTTTTAGAGATATATTGGTTTTTGTACGTCTTAGTCTGTATAAGAGTTTTAGGAATATCCCGAGTAAATTTTTGGTCGAAATATTTCAAGGTGCTGGCATATGTTCCAAATATGAACCAAATCGGTGCAGCCGTTTAAATAGTATTTTAGTGAAATATATTGTACAGAGAACTGTATGAAATTGTAAAGCGTGACGTCTCAGATTTCTAAATTTTTTGGCAGCAACAACAAAAAGTTTTGATTTTTTAGCGAAAAAACTTCCATACAGAAGTTCCAAAAAAGTGCTATTGGCTATGCTTGATTACACTTAATTGAATGTCAATGAAATTAAGCTTGTGGTTATATCAAGGCGAAATTTTGAAAGCAGTCCGTTGCTAACTCTAAATATAAACAAATAATACATTCAAATACCTAGGAATAATGATCGACGATAAACTAAAACAAAAAAAAATGTATTCTATATTTTAAGCTGACCAACCGACCTCCTTTGAGTTGGATTGTCCTTCTTAAACGTGATTTGTCCTCCTCAAAAATATTGCCCTTCTCTGTCCCCCTTTTGAGCAAAAATGTCATTCTTGTCCTCCTTTTCAAGTTTTATAGCAGTGATGACATTTTCAAAAATTTCTTTCAGAATATTATTATGGTCCAATCGTTCACAATCATTGTATTTAAAAGTAGTTTACATTTTCCAACTTTCAGTTAAATGATGTAAACTCTTGATTCAACTAACCGCCTGTGAGAGTTGAATAGTGTAAACGCCTTTTAGCCTTATTTAATACGGCTTTCTCACGGCACCCCAATTACGTAGTTTGCTCTCTCATTCGTGATTCGCACGAATTACGTAATTCGCCATACTACATTTTGAGAGAGAATTACCTCATTTGTTGGTAATTCGGATCCAATTACGAACAGATCGCTGCCGTCTCTAATTTTTATCGGAAATTTATCGACACCAGTTCACAAATCAAATCTGGCACTTTTTCTGAGTACGAAAAGTAAAGTTTATACATGTGTACATCACCAGTTTAATACGGAAACTTATAGATTTTTAGCAATTTGTAGCGAAGAGAACTGTCAAATCGAATTAAGAATGTGAACGTGGGAAAGGGGTAAAACTATGTCCCCACGAGCACTGCTAATTATGTAGTTCGCTTCTGAATTACTTTGGTGAATTACCCCGTTAAGACGACTCATTCCTAATTCGATTTGACAATTCATTGTGTTTTTCTTTCATTCCTCCCTTTCTTTGTTTTGATTTTTCTTATTCTCTATACTTATTCTTATGACTATAAGCGAGTTATTCTTGTATATATATATTGGCGTGATCTAAAATAGCTAACCTGGCGAATTTATGGCCTTAAAATTACCTGTTTACTGAGAAGGAAGTTCTCCCATTTGGACAAATTTTTATTTAAATTTTAAAAGGTGTCAGTGGGCATTTGAAATTTTCTATGTAAAAACATGTAAAATAATTTGATTTCTTAAAAATGTTATAACTTTTGACCCGTTATATATATTTTTCTAGGGCATTAAATTCTCTAAAAAATTACCCTGAAATTGGTTGTCTTAGGGACAGTTAAAAGCATTAAATATGCTGAAGGAGGTATAGCATTGGCACAAAATTATAATCGAACTTTGACCAAAGACGAAGAACGAAAGCAATTTCTTTTGCAAGTAATTCAATTACCATTAAATGATTTAACAAGTAATTCTTAGACAAAAAACACAACCGACTTCAAGTCTCGACTTTAGGACTACGGTTAATTTTTTCAAGATCCAATGATCGGATCTAAACCAAATCAGTATGGGACCGCCTTAAGCGGAACATACAAGAAAAAATATTACGACGAATTGATACCCTTCTCCTTTTTTTGAAGTTGGTTAAAAAAAATAGTCAAAACTTGTTAATATGTGGAGATCTTATAATAATGCAACGCAGTGTACTATTAACTTGTTTGACTTGTGTTTAGAGAAATTTTGAATTGTTAATTTATTTGTTATTTATGAGTTAAAATAAATATTAACAAATGTTTATGTTTTCAATGTGGAGAATTAATTTTTCTTTAACATCTATTATGTACAGATATCGGCCTGTTTCAATTTTATTATTCTCAAATACTTTCGTTTGATACCCATATGGCAACATTTAGGCAACCCGCTTCAAAAATATTTTCAAAAGTAAGCATCTTAGTCCTCTTTAGTTTAATGCCCGTATTGTAATATTTCATTTATTTTAAAAATTTAAATGAATACAATTTTTCA
The DNA here is from genome assembly GCF_013731165.1 of Rhagoletis pomonella. Classification (NCBI taxonomy): domain Eukaryota; kingdom Metazoa; phylum Arthropoda; class Insecta; order Diptera; family Tephritidae; genus Rhagoletis; species Rhagoletis pomonella. Next base: position 18,817 of record NW_023459984.1, on the reverse strand, counting down.
AGCAGTTAGGAAATCCCCTAAAAATATTTTCGGCACTAAAACTTCCTGGCCTTTAAAGTTTTCAAATAGGTGGCAACCTTCCACAAAAATATTTTCAGCTGTAAGCCTTTGTAAACCTCTTTCTTTTGACAGCCATATTGCTGTAATTACTTTACCGTATCAATAGACCTAAACTGAATTTTTACTCTCCTATATTGTAAGCAAGATCTCTAGCGATACATCGTTGAAAACTGCATTCAATTCCATGTTTTCGAGTGATACGCGTACAAATATACAGACGGACAGAGAATCAAAAATTCTACAAATTGTTTATTTGGATTCTGTAGCTCTAATAAAAACCCACCATATTATTTTTTCTTTAATATCTATAAGGTACAGACGATGGCCTGTTATAATTTTATTATAAGTATAGATATAGATTTCATTTATTTTATCAATACAATACAATACATTATCAATACAATACAATAAAATTTTTAAAATGTATGGCAACCCTCCCTAAAAATATTTTCGGCAGTAAAATTTCCCAAACCTCTTCAGTTTGATACCCATATTGCAATTTTCAATTTATCTTATAATCTTAATTGAATTAAAAATTTCAAACAGGTGGCAACTCTAAAAAATATTTTTGGCTGTAAGCCTTCTTAAGCCTCTTTCTTTTGACGCCCATATTGCAATATTCACATTTTCTTATCGATTTACTTAAACCGCAATTTTCAAACTGGTGGCAACTCTCTATATTTCTTTTCCCTTCTGTATTTTAAGTTAGACCTCTAGCAATACATTGATGAAAACTGCATTCAAATCCACGCATTTGTTTTCGAGTGAGCCGCTTGCAAACATACAGGCAGACAGACAAAAATTCTAAAAATTGTTGATTTGGCTTCTGGTGCTCTAATAAAGACCCCCCCACATTAATTTTTCTTTAATATCTATAATGTACAGAAATCGAACTGTTACAATTTTATTATATGTAAAGATTTTTAGATTTTGACCACTTATGACCATTTTAAAATTTATTTATTGTTCTACATATTACAAGTTATTTTTACTTTATTTGAAATCGCGATTTTTCGAGTAATTATGCTAAATTAAATGCACTGATTATGTTTGTATTACAGATCGTAAAAGGGTCAATAAAAATTTTTTGTCGTGTATGAGTTAATTTATGAGAGTCAGTCCCCTATACGCTGTTCTTTTTGGTCCTGTAGCATGATTTTGAATAATTTTCTAAAAACTTTCAATGCAGTTTTATCTTTGAAAGCCGAATAAGTTCGTCATTCCTTGAAAGATTTTCATTTCTGATATGTTAAGGCGGGTTCACCGTTCGTGTCCGAACACTTTTTGTTAGTATTTTTACGCGTTCCTTTTCCACTCTGTCCCACTGAGAGCGCGACAAAAATGTGCTGAACACTCTTTGTTCGAATCAAATTGATTTGGATTTTCTGCCAGAACGACTTGATGATTCGGGCAGTGTTGCCACTTGAAATATTTTTAGGTACCAAAACGTCTACCAAATCAGTTTACAAACTACCAAAATTTGTTCATCATTAAAACGAGATTTCTCGAGTTTGCGGGGTTTTTTAGCTACACAAATAAGCAGTAAAAATTAAAACTTCACATAATATTGTTTACGTATTGGTTAACCATTCACCCCAATATATAAGAATAAACTAAAGAAATTCGGACCTTTAAATAAAAAAAAAAATTTTAATGTTAGATTTGGTTGCATTTTCAAAATATTTTTGCCTACCAAAAGCTTCATCAAACCAACCAAGCTACCAACGGAGAATGAAGCTACCAATTTTGGTCCAATTGGACCAAAACGGCAACGCTGGATTCGGGTTGCCGCTTTCTCCATTGCATGTATTATTTGTCCTCAAAATCGTATGTAGGCAGCTGTTTGCTTCAGAACAAAATAAAAAGTGCCGAACTGAACGGTGAACCGTACTTCTGCACCCTCTCCGGCAAAAATTCTTTGAGAGCAAATAAAAGTTTATTCAAAATATATTTGCCTGCTTTTCCAAAAAAATCTAAAATTGGGAAAACCTCTTTCAATATTTGGCCCTTTCATCTGTATTTCGTTCGATATTTTACCCGATAACAGGCTAATGTTGAAATTTCAAATTCCATTCCTGGTACATATCGTCGTTTAAAGTACAAAACCGCGTATCGTCATTCTGCAAAAGCGCGTAACTGACATTGGCTGCCAAAAATTGGATTTGCTCACACAAGCTCTTGGCTAAATCCTTATCCATTCGTCCGGAAATATACTAGCCAGAAATGCGATTGCTTTATTAAAAAAGAGAACCATTTTGAAATATGAGTGTTTTTACGCTCTAGAAAATAATTTCTACAACTTCACATTAAACGACGATATGTACATAAGTACACGTACATACATATAACACCCATCTACGCCGGCTTTTTCCTTTTGAGGATGGCCTTTATAAGGTAAAATGCTTGCTTAGTCCAAAGTAGCCCTTGTCGTCAGTAATAATATGTATGTTTAAATGATTAGACACTTCTAAAACTGATTAGCTGATAAAACAATAAAATCGGTATTACATAGAAGTCTGTTGAACTTTGAATTCCGCGCTATATAATGTGTCAATCATTGCTGCCGCGTCAGAGTTTGTTTTGACGTTACACGTACTCGTGCTGATATTGATGTAACCTTTCGTATTCGCTGCTTAGATGCTGAATATATACAATTTAGAAAAATTAGGTTCATAAATTTTAAATTAATCGTATTACATGAAGTAAGCATCAAAAAACGTAACATTTCATGCGCAAAAACTTGTAATAAAGTACGTAAAATTAATTTTTAGTTAAAAGGTTTCATTGTAAATATATATAGTATTTATGCAGATAATTTACTGAAAGCTAAAACGTAATTAGGTAGGCCCCAGGTAGGCCCCTTTTCCTTGTCAATCTAGAGCATTGATCATACTTGGGTTTGGCTGCCTAAATTCAATGATCCGTATGTTATCAGGGACGCATGGATGCATCAGGGAAATTGCACTGTGTTCCAATCATTAAACCCTTTCATTCGATATCCATGTTTAGGGGATTGAAAAAATGTAATCTTTCAGTTTCTGGTGACGGCCATCATGGATTTGGAATGTGCTTATGGGGTACTGTATTCTACTAATCAAATCCCTTCATTTGATACCCATATTGAGGGGATTGAAAACACAAAATGTAATCTGCCATTTTGTGGTGGGGGTCATCTTGGATTTGGAACTTGGTGCAATGTCTCCTACTATTCAAGCCCTTTCATTTGATACCCATATTGTAAGCATTGTAAAAAAATTGTAATCCGCCATTTTGTAGCGGCGGCTATCTTGGATTTACAATAATACCGAATATACACGATTGTATTGCCATCAGAACTTAAGGTGTGTAACAAATCAATAGGTCAACAGGAAGGCGATAAAATTTCAATTACTAGATTTGACCAAAAAAATAAAAACCCAAGCTAAATATTTAAAACCGACTAAGAACAATGAAATACTTTCGCCATTATAATGAATAACTATAACCATTAGCGCACGCATTGGGTGGGTTTTGGAGTTAAAACCCCCTAAAGCTAATAACCTCAAATACAAACTGTATCTTAAAGTTTAGAAAAATCACAAGAAATATTTTCTATTAGGTATTTTAGAGAGCATATTATCTGAAGCGAATTTTAAGTATTTTCTGGGAGTAGAAGAATAAAACCTTATTGAAAGGTTGATAATTAATCGCGTTTCAGGTGTCACAGTAACCATTTTTAAAAACTTCCCTTATACTTAAGATTACAACATAATTTGTACATACATATGTATGTGATCTTAAAAACTCAACCCTTTTAGTCTTCTATCTCCTCGAAAAAATTGACCCATGAAATTTCGACGTGTTTGGCAGTTCCCCTGCAGTACGGGAGAGCGAATACAGGACTGATGAATCGGTAGCTACCTGGTAAACTCCGTCAATTACTGACCGACTATTTGCAGTGTATTACAGCGATTACTTTTACAAGGCAATGTCCTAAGGGTAGCCACCATCGGCTCTCTCTGCACTACCGGGAGTTACTAAAGTAGTCACTTGCCAGATTTATGGGCGCCCTCTGTCGTAGTTTTTCGCTATTCTGTTTCCGACTGGTTCAACTCTGCACTACCAAGTGCACTACCACGGGTTAATAAAATAACTACTTACTTAGGAGTCGGTGCAGTAGCGATTGACCCCAGCAGTACTGGAGCGTCTATTTCTTGCCCATTTATAAACTTCTGGTTACCCTCAATACATAATTAGCACTCAGAGGTAGTGAGTTTATATTAATTATGTATATGCCAATAGATTGCGCTCGTGGCCGTCCCTGCTTTAGTTGTCCAAGCAAGGGTGCCGAGTCGAATGATCTTTACCTTACATTGATGCGTTTGACTAAGTATGGCAACATCGTTAAAAGCTCGATCAGTTCAACATTCCATCTTTTTCGATACTCCTATGCTGACTACATTTCCCCAAAGGCTTCTCATCTCTTTTGGTCATCATCAAGAGAAGACTCTGCTTTTTAATTGCCTACCGAGTCCAAAGTATAACCTGTCGCACATCCGGCGTGTACAAATTCTTTCAGTATTTTAAAGACTTAACTGCCAACAGTGGCGTGTGACCTAATACGCGAGGATTCCTTATGTGATTACCGGAGGTATTTTGTCGTGGCCTCCTTAATTGCGAGACCATCCTCTTTTGCCTTCCTCTTTATATTGAAAAATGCTACTTCCCTGTTGCTCTGTCACAACGAAGTCTATGTAATCTGCATAGACCAGTAGCATCGTGCTTTTGCTGTATGTGCCCTGAGTCATGGCAGGAAAAGAGGGAGTTTGGGCCTCTCCGACCTATTCAGAAACGTATGTTGACGATTAGTGGTCTAAAAGAGTGTATCTTTTAAAAATCAATCCAAATTGCAAACTTTCCCCTTTTTCTGGCAATGCGTACATTGTGCGCCAATAAAACAGGTCGTCTTTGGAGACCAATTATTGATACCTTCAACGGAAGTGAAGCGTATTCCCGTAGACCACAAAAAGTGGTAGTCTGATGGTGCAAGGTCTGGGCTTTAAGATGGGTGTGTTAGGATTTCCCATATAACGAAGATAAATTTTGACCACTTGTGTGACATGCGGCCGAGTGTAATCATGGTGGAAAATCAATGACTCATGTCTGATTGCCCATTCCGGCCATTTTTCCACAATCGCTATCTAAAATCTCATAAGTTGATGTCTGTAGTGTGCCCCGTCGATCGTATGACCACTTTTCGAAAGCTCATTATAAAGGTTCCCTTTTGGCTCAAACAAACGCAGAGCATGCCTTATCATTTTATCTCTTACTGGCTAATGCCCATATGCTTCGAAGCGCCTGTAAGGAAAGAATTCTTAGTTACGTTGAAATAACTAAAAAGGAGAATCCTCCTCACACATAGGGAAAGAAATAGTAGCGCAGTGATACCATATGGAATATTAATCCCTTTCGAAGTCGTGCGCTTTACCGTAATATCCAACTACAATATTGGTGCAATGCGTCAACCCCTAGTCAAGTCATGTAAGTCAGTAAAAGTCCTTATAAGAAAGCTGACAAGCACATACCATTCAAATGAAGCCAAATATCTACCTACCGGGTACTTTCTTCGAAGAATGCAATTCGATATCTTGATATATTTTGATCGGAGATGTTCACCATATAGTAAGGGAATTCCCATTGTCTATAAGTGAGAATGAAGCCATGAGGGCCACGGAAGAAAAATACTTGTTTTTTCTCTATAGGAATTTCGTGCTTATTCTAGGGATGCTAATCCCTGGATACCGGGAAAAGAAAGAAAACATTGTTCTTTATCGAAAGAAATATACTCCCGTTTTTTATTTATTTCGAAATCAAAAAATATTTAGAGGTTACTCAATGCACTCAAAGTTTTCCATGTATTTCATATGGAAAAAAATAAATTTTCGTAGAAATGACATAAAATTCTTGAGAATCAATATTTTTCGACCGAAAAACTCTATTTCCCTTCAGGAGGTATCCAATATTAATATCGAACTGTTTGTTTAACAATTTTTAATATTAACTATTTTTGTATAGGTCTCCCAAAAAAAGAAATTAAAATAAACAAATTCGTACTATAATTTGAAGTTTCCTGAGGAGGAACTAAAAGGATCGAAAAATATTTATTTTCTAGAATTCTACATTTTTTACAAAATGTTGTAAAGTTCATTGAAAATTTGAGGGCTTTGAGCAACCTCTAAATATTTATTTTGAGTCCTAAATAAAACAAACAGGGGCATATTTTTTCAATATAGAACAAAAATTGGGGGTGAAGGCATTAAAATTCGGACTTTATGTATGTACATGCATATGTATGTGTAAAAATATATGTACATGTATCACATTTATGTACATTAGAGTGGTCCAAAAAAGTGATGTTAAGTTCCAAGTTATGGTTTGGGGCACCATCTAAATTATTTCCTCTTGCCAAAAAAGGGGCTGGTTCCAAACCTTACGTTTCTAAGTATAATTTTGGAGGATCCTCATGATGCTCATATTTTACTCTAGAAGTATGGCGTACATATATTAGTCAAACAATTGGTTAAGTAACCTAAGAACATTTCAAATTAAAATATTCTAAAAAAATACCATAAGCTTCAGTTGTTATGGCAACAGTACTTCTTTATTAAAATCACCAATATTTTTGCCAGTTTCACAGCGAACCAGTAAGTAGCGCATTTCTATAGCGCAAGCTGTTATAAAATCCCGTTAATTTTTGTGATTATTTTTGCTGGCAGTGTCCTCTATATAAAAGAAAATTGTCGAACATACTTTTATATGAAAAAAACGCGAAACACCTTTATCCAAAATAAATTAATTTTTGGGAGCTGTCTGCAAATGTTTATTGATGCTGGCAGTTGTCTGTCGCTTCACCTGAATATATGACAAGTAATCTTTAAGCAAAAAACAAAACCGACTTTATTTCTCATGATCCAATGATCGGATTTAAACCGAAATTCTCTTTCCTTAAAAAAAAGAGAATTATAGAAATCGGTTAACGTGGCCTAAAGTTATGCGGTAACATACATAAAAAAAAAAGAATTAAAAAAAAAATATTCCGACGAATTGATAACCTTTTGCTTTTTGTGAAGTCGGTTAAAAAAAAATTCCAAAGAATCGGCGAAAAAAGGCCGATGCCGATGCTCAATTTTGTGCCGATACTAGTCGATGCCGATTAATCGGTCGGACTCTACTTAGGGGTGTATGGCGAACGTTTTCTTTTGTTAGCTTGTAAGGTGATATGGTGTAATGTGCTTACATACTGCAAAGATTAAGGCTAACATAACTTGAATTTAGTCTGAAGGTTTTCTAAAGCTATTGTATTGAGAATTAATTAAATCCCCTGTTCCGGCGTTTATGCGTCATTTAGACTTGAACGAGTGCACAACGCATGCCAAGCAACGAATATGCGAGTATATTACAAAGTTCTATGAAGATTAGAGGTCGGTCTGATAGAGCACAGACAAGAGCATAATTCCCATAGTAGTATGTATATATATGCTTTAATACATATGCATGTATGCAAATTTCACATAAGTTTGTATATTATTAAATGTTACTATTGCAAAATATTGTTATAAAGTGCAAAGTGCGCAATTAAATTTGCGCACTTCAAAACATTGTTAAAGAATAACTTATGAAAAGAGATTGATTACTCAACCGCTTCTGAAAAAAACAGAAAAACAATCTAAAAATAATTATTAAAACGTAAATGATTTCAAATGATTTTCATAAGTTCATAAAAAAATATTTTTCTCGCTTAGAGCTTTAAAGAAGAATTATTTGATGCCGTGTGTTGTCAGTAAAAGAAAAAAGGCAAACAAAAAAGTAAAAGAATACAAAAAAAAAGTGGAGGCGCGGCAAATAAAATTAAATTTTCCGTACGCGGTTGGCGGACGTCAATGGGGGCTTGTTTTTCCTGCGGTCTTTAAAATATGTATGTAGAAAAAAAAGTTTGCAGCTTTGTATATATGTACATATATAAACTCATATTCGCGTGTTTATGTACGAACATACATGTAGGTATTTACATTATGGTGGTCCAAAAAAATAATAATTAAAGTCAGGATCTTAACGTTCTAACCGCTAGCTAGGATTGTTCTATACCAAATAAATATACCTTTGTTTTTTTCTATTATTTTCAAATCAAATAATATTTAGAGGCTACTGAATGCACTCAAAGTTTTCCATGTATTTTATATGAAAAAAAAACAAGTTTTCATGGAAATGGTATAGACTATGTTTCTCTTCAGGAGGCCTTAAATAATAGTACCCAATATTTACCATTTTTTAATATTGGCTATTTTTAAAATTCCCTTGAAAACAACAAAAAATGCAATAAAAAATTGCTAGTATTAAAAAATAGTAAATTAAAAATTTCCTCGAATAATGTTTTTGCCCCATATAAAGTAGACCGCTTTGAACGACCTTTAAATATTTTTTTATTTCGAAATAAAAAAAAAAACATAGGTATTTTTTCGATATAGAACAATCCTAGGGATGAGAGCGTTAAAATTCCGACTTTACTTTATCACATGCACCTTTGGACCATCCATACATATTCATATTCGCTAAAAACTCAAAAAACTTTAAGTCGAACAATTACAACAAACGAACAATACGAAAATAAGCGGGCAACGCGCCATCAATACTGTATTCACCTAATAGTATATTAGTACATAAACACCCAATACGTACACCTACCTAGCCTGCAGGAAATGTGGTTAGTTCGTAGGTACCTTTTAACTACCCGGCAGCCGGCTCGATCTAACTATTTTATTGATTATTATTTTCTTCGACCGTAACTAGCTACTTTTCATAGGCGATTGCAGCAAAAAAGTGAAAACTGGTTTTCTATGACTTAGGTGTCAACTAACTTGTAACTAACTACTTTTATCTATAAAATATCATTAAGAAAAAATAAACATAATTTCTAATTTTTATCTACAGGTTTATTTCTTTACCTTATTTATCATTACATATTTCTGTGTTCGTATGGAAAAGTAGCTTATGTCGAAAGGCTGGCTTTAGTATAAATCGGCATTCGCAGCATACGATTGCGAATGACTCACTGGCGCTGAGCCATTGAACAACATTTGGCAAATAAACGTGCAAGAAATAGATTCGATACTAGCAAGTCAATATTCTAATTAAGTCTCAAGGGAATGCCGCATTATACTAAAGCCAGCCTTTCGACATACGCTACGTTTCCACACGAACACAGATTTGTTAATTTGGTTATAGATATAACATCAAAATGAGAATATAAAACTTCCCAAAAGCCGCTGTAAAGTACAGAAAAAAGTGTATTCAAAGTAACTTTTGTATGAGAGAAACAAACCCCTCTTTTAGGTCTGCATGACTCCTGCGTGACAACTCACTATAAGTTGGTTTTGCTAATTGAAGGTGAGATATTTATCGACATCCCGCAACAAGCTCACTACAAGTTGGTTATTTTTAGCAATTGATAATTTTTACTGCAGGGTACCTATGTGTTCATATAAGTATATATATATATATATATATATATATTTATGTTTATACATACACTTATCTATGTACATAAAATCATGTCATGTGCCTTTGTGGTCGCTCGTAATATTGTGGACATTTTAATTTATAGTCTACGCTGAATGTCCAAATATAGATTTAGGCACCCTACAGTAGCAACAGAAGGCTGTCTTAAGTTGAGATTAGTACTACTATATAAGTCAATTTGAGATTTTTTCAAAAAGGAAACCATGTGAGAGTGAAAAAAAAACTTAAAAATTACATAGCGAGATAGCATGATTCAATAATAGGAAGGTTTTGTAATAAAACAGTCTTCTCGCTCCCACACATAATATCGGCTCCTTTACTTGTGCAGAATGTTGCTCACTCTACAGTTTCTAGTTATATTAGTAGTAAAACCAAAAATTCTTCATACTAAATATTTGTTGGCATAACCTTCGTTTGCGTAAATTTCTGGAACAAGTCTAGAATAGCGACTGTTTAGCTATAAAATAACGAAAAGTGCTGATTGATAGAACTTTTTACGCTGATTTCAACGATACCAAATTTATTTGGCGCAGGTAATATACAAAGAAGATATACGAGTTTTATATGCTTTGTTTACTTATATTTTTTATTATCTCTTAATTCTTAAAACCCAAAAGTAGATCATAATAAAATATGTATATCGAATTAAAGATAATAGCTTGTACTTTCTAAGTAATATAAATTTATTTACCATTAATCATGCAGTTTTTTTTTCAAAAAAGGTTATTTCATAAAAAAATAACATATGTTCGTTTTTTAGTGGTTTTGGTTCAAATATATAAAAAACAAAAAAGAAACAGAAAAAGAAGTCTGATGAGGAGATGTGGTGATCTCCGAAATAGTGCTATAACTTCTACCGCTTAGACTTTGTTGCTTTTTCAATTTTTCCTAATAAACAATCGTGGTACAAAGCTCAATAAAAATATATAAAAAACAATTTCAATTATGTATAAATATCAGCTGAAAGATAAATTGATTATCTTTATGGTGACGTTATTAGTTTTTAATCGGATATGTGGTTCATAAGATATTAATATTAAAAAAAAATAATCAAAGAATTTAATTGTAACCTTCGAAAACGTCTTTATATTTTAAATACTTGCGGTAAATAATTTTGACATGGTTGAAATGAGCGTAAAAAGTTCTTTTGATCTGCATTTTTTGTTTTTGCATAGCTGAACGGTCGGTGTTCTAGATTTGTTCCAGGAAATGACGAATAACTTAAATCAAAAATCTATATTTTTACGTATTGCTTAGTATTTTGATCTATTATTTTTATTGGCCAAATAATAGACATAAGAACGATTATAAGAAATGTAAACATAACAAAACTGTCAAAGCTAAACAGCTTTTATACATTCGCATTCGTATCAAAAGATACGAATGTTTTGCGAATGCGAATGTGTACATGGGCAGAGAGTCGACTCTAAGTCTTTCTAACTAGGGTCCGGATAATAACCGGCTTTTAGCTTCAGGCGCTAAATGGTTAGTTGGTATATAAAGCAACATTGATGGCCTTTTAACAAGTACTGCTAAGCCCGGTTTTACAATGTATTTTATATGTAGTTGAACTTAAGTCTAACTTAAGATTTTGAGTTTCACTAACGACTTTTTGAGCAAATCTTAAGTTCAACTTAAGTCGCGGGCGTCGGCGACTAAAAGTAAACTAAGTCGCCAAACAGCAAACAGTTGCTTATGAATCAATTTCATTTGGACCGAAATTTATTTATTAATACATAGTTCAATGTTTTATATTTCTTCGCTCAAATATTACACTTTTAAGAAATGTCAAAATATGTAAACAACGCATTTTTTTCTGGTGCTGCCATACTTTTAAGCCAATATATTTTCCATACTTGAGTATGTATCGTGAAACGCAAACTTGAACAAAATCGTTAAACTGTTCTTAGCTAAGATTTTTCTCAACTAGAACTTAAGTTCAACTTAAGTTTAGATTGTGGAACTGGTCCTAAATAAGCAATCTATAAATAATTTTAAATTCCTCCAGCGAAAGCGAAGGCTGGGATGTATAAATTGAAGGCATATCTTAAAGAAAAGCGAGCTCATCTCGGTGAAAATTCTCTCGATTGGTGGAAAACTAAACTAATATATGACAAATTGACAGATCTGGCCCGCAAATATTTGAGCGCTCCACCCGTCAGCGTTCCAAGTGAGAAATTTTTACAGCCGGCCTTGTATACGAGCCTCTAAGAAATCGCCGCATGGGAGAAAAGGCAGCAAAATTACTTCTTTTTTTTAAATATAATATGCCCCTTTTGAACTTTGACTACTAGATTAAAACACTGTATAGTTTAAGCACTCGTTCAATGTTCTAATAATTTAAAAAAATTTTAAGTAATGAAAACCATGACTAAGGTGATTATAGTTTTTTAAATGTTATTCCTTACATTAGCATTCGCATTCCGAAAGTTCACATTCGCGAAAAAATGTGATATTCGAAACATCCCTGATTTATACATACAAAAATAGGTAAAGACATACATATGTAAATATTCATGTATTAAAAACCGGATTTAGATTATTAAATGAAAATTTTTTTCGTATATTGCCCCCTAGGTTCGCTTTGAGGTCAGGTAGTGACACAGATGTTTGTAAATGAATTAGGTGAAAATTCAGCTGTACCTAGTTTTGGTTCAAGAATGTTTGATATTGGGAATTAGGTCGCGTGCTCGTCTTCATTTTGTTGCATTTATTTTACACAGTGGGATTCTGACAATCCCTACGCTAAACTTTTTTCGCTAAAATTCTCTAAATGGTAAGCAGTGGGGCCTAAAAGTATACAACATGGAAGAGTAACACATGCAATGTGTAATCAGCCGAATTCGGCAGTATGGGAGTATGCAACTAAGTGTGGCGTGTTGTTAGGGGCGCCTGCTATTCTCTTGGAGACTTTTGGCGATCAAAATTAGCGATAGCAAATGTTTGAATCCGGCTGCTTGTTTATTATCGGTTGCATATCATCTCGCAGTAACTTCCTCCGTTGCTGGATGTTAGCGATCAGCGACATTCCTGCACGACTATGTACACGTTATCTGATGAGATAAAAACTGATAAGACAAAAATCATCCTCATCATACGCAATGTGCACAGTCAGCATTCGGCCTCGTATAATCTGCCGGGCGATTTGATTCCCATTGATTTTACCCGTGATATGTAAGGAAAGTCTCAACTAGGGATGGGCAAGGGCCAAATTTTTCAGCCCCAGTCCGGCACGAGTATATAACACATATTTATTAGAAAATACGCACAAGAAAAATCAGTGAGGCCCGGCACGGAACGGCCTGGCACCGCCCAACTCGATTAGGCACGGGTGATAAGGAATTGCTCCAAAAATTATAACTTGCACTTTTTTACTACACTTTTTTTCTACACAAGAAAAGTTCGATTATTCAGAAAACGCTAAAACTGGCACATCAAGGACGCGAAGTGTTTGCTAAAATATCTTTATTTCAACATCTAGTATTCTGCCATAAAAACAGTTTCTCATAAAAATACAATCGCCGTTCAGAGTCGGGGTAAAACAATAGGTTTGTGTTGCAACACCGAGGCGCATGCCTCAAATCGGAGGAGAAGCTAATAATACAATTTATAATTTATTATATTATTAATTTTTCGGGCATTTTCATTCTTTTTCGTGTTTTGTTGGAAATTCAGTGTACTTTTACTATACGAATTTTTATGTTCAGTATCATTTTGCATTTTCCAGTTCCTTGATGCGATTTGGCATATTGGATGTGTTTCTATTTAAAAATTATGGAGGTACAGCCTCCGCTAGATCATTAATTTGCTTCCACATCAAATTTACTTAGATCGTTTTCTTTTCTCCGCCAGGGCTGTCAAATTTTCGTATTATTTTCTCAGCATCTTCACATGCATATTCCGTGCTCGCTCTTTAAAATGTTGCACTATGATAATGTTGCCTTATACAAAGGTGACTTTTTTGCGAGAAAAGAAAACGCCATTAGTAAGCTGTCGGCATATTGTGGATATCATTTCAAAATAGCAAATTTTGCCTTATATATCCAGTCTTTGTCAACATGTGCAGTGTACTTGGGGTGATTTTTTAGCAGTTACTCCCGTCACAGCGCTTCTGCAGAAGGGGCTACATCGCTGCTGGACACCAAGCTCGCAAGATGGCGGACCGAGACTTCCTTTGGCCGACCTTCTTCGCTCTTACGAACACTTTTACCAATATGTATTTTTTTTTTGGTCTTAATACTGTCATGTGAAATTCGAAATTTTTTCGCCACATTTCTTACGGTCTCACGTTTTCGCAATAAATCTAATATTTGATTTTAGGTTTCCTGATTAACCATTTTATTTACTGGTGATTACTTCTTGAATAAATTTCAATTCAGAAAAAAAAGTCATCTGACTTCAAACGAAGTACAAGACTGTTAAATGATAAACTGAGAGAGAGTGCTGAACTGTGACATGTGCTTAATTTTCATTGAGTGAGTGAGTACAGATGTACCAATATTAATATGCAACAAAACTCTCTAAAGCTCTACCCAGAATTCCAGCGGACGACGGTAAAGCGGTCGACGGTCAAAATTAAAACTCACAAAGGAAATGGAATGGCTCATAATTGCGGCGGCAGGGGTTTTACCGCCGACGTTTTTCGGTTGATTTAAATTTATTTCTATTTTTTCAAAATGTTGATTGAGTGTTGATTGTAGTAATTTTAATATTTTCACAAGTTCTCTACATATACGCACGTACTGAAAACATATTTCATTTTAATGATAATTTTCAAATCAAAATGACAACTAACGGATGCCGTCGTGCACCGCAATTATGTTTACTCTGACGGTTTACACTGCGGCAACTGTACAGCTGTACCGTCGTCCGCTGTAATTCTGGGTAGAGCTTAAGTCATTAAAAGTTGGATATATGTATACCATCTGCTGAAATCAAACGGTTACACCATGTTATATAGTATGAATGTATATCAGTTGTGAGCTTCGACCCCCGAATTAGCTTCACCTCTGCTAATTATATTTTTTGGTTATCAAATAAATTATGCCAAATTACTGGCACACTTCCGAGGAAAGTAATCACAACAACATACTAACATACATGCTTATGTACATATATATGTTGCATAATCAATGACAGCAAAATGCGAAACGATGTCGATGCATTTAAATAGTAATTTTTGTAATCAGTGATAATCGTGACGGGTCATGAAAAATTAATGTTTATAGATCAAGTGTAATCAATTTCATTTTGAATAGCTTGTTACCACATATTGATATAATATATGTATGTATGTACATCTGTATACTGTATATCAGTGAGTAAAGTTTTTAAACGGAAATATACAACTTTTAAATACTACATTTAAAATACTACTATTTATGTATTGCTTAGTTTGAACGATTGTAGGAAAGTTAATTCAAACTAAACATTTGAAAACATGTTTATGTACTTATCCTGGCTGAGTGTACAGAGGGGCTGTATTCGTTAGGTACTAAGAGATCCTAGGTTAAATAGCCGTGTTTGTTTTTTTTGCCCCTGCTCCGTCAGTGTGATACTTTAACTCAACTAAACCTCCTCCCGTCATGTATTGTTCCCCTCCCAGTACTACCGTCAAGTATTTCATCGCGAGGTGATTTAAGGATGTGGCTCTACGTTGGTTGCAGCCCTGCTGCAGTCTGTTAAAAGTTGCATTAACTTGGAGCCATCCTCTGTAATAGTACCCGCCGGCAAAGTAACGTAGGTTTGAACGTCTATTTCGTAATGCCTCTTACCTTCTTGCACTGCCTCTTCGTTCCCTGCTTCCACTTTTTTCAGAGGCTTCTATCATGTGGTCCATAGCGGAATAAGAGAAGGTGATGTGAGTACGAATGGTAGACTGTCGTAATTGCGGCATGCATTTTAAAAGTAGTAGAAAGGGGGAAAAATAAGCAGCTTTGGAAGGGGTCATACATTAGTACAAATGATTTGGATGAGTTATAGGTATGTGTTCATGTAAAAATAAAGAGCCCCTGTGGCGCACTTTCGCTACAATTATAACGAGTTGTCTCTTCTTATTATCTACGTTCTTTGGTATAAAACGAAATCGTAGAGATGGTCCTTTACCTATCACTTATAAAATATGTATGTATGTTAAGGCTTGGACCAAAAGCTCTTTTGATAAGTGTACGAAAATAAACTATATTGTACGTTACTATTTCGTTTGGTTTATTACTTCAACAGTTCGGTACAATACGAAAACAAAACGGCTGAGTTCACTTTGGCGATAGTACACTGCAAAAAATGAATCGTGCAGAGAAAAATATATGTATGTATGTACATATATGCAACAACTAAACACAAAACGAATGGCTGCAATGAATAGAAAAAATAAAAATGTTTTTTAATTGAATTGCACATGTTAATTTACAGAAAAAAATATTTTTCACGTAATTGAAACGTTTGCATACATATAAAACGTGCAATATGGTACAATTGTCACAAACGAAAAGCAAACGTTTCTCGTTGGGGGAAAAAACAGTGAATCTTACAATTTGTTTCTGACTATGTACTGTACAAAACCACAAATGATATGATGATCGATGAGCAAATGGGAATTGTTTTGTACAGTTTATTTTCGTACCCTGCTTTTGATATGGCAAATTAAATTTTAATTTTCGCGTGACTAATTACAAAGGCCTGCGAAATTTAAATTTTGTTTCCCTTTACTTATGTTAGTTTTTTGAATATCTAGGTATGTTAAATTAAAATAGATACATCTTTGTTTTTTTCTAGCACGTCAAGATTTTTTTTTGTGACATATATATTTTAGGATTTTTAGCAATTTTAATTAATTAATCCCAACGGTTTTTACGATCCCTTCCCGCCCAACCGAGACACGACGTACGGAACCTTTATTTTGTGTTAAGTGTCTAGACCGAAAACTATTCAGCTACAGAATCAAATTCATTACCTATGCTAAATATAATATTTCAATTATTGAGAGTGGAAATGCTAGTTTTATTTATGGCAAAAATCGAGTCCGATATGTCAAACGTGCTGGAATGAGAGTTAAAATCTTGACATAAACAACGGAATGATTCGTTAAGTTCAAAATTAGTTTTACATGGCTTATAAAATAGAGGCCGAAAGTGCCTTGACACTCGAGAGGTAACATTAAAGCAGGAAGCGCCAAAAATTAACTACTTTGGATATGGATTTTTATTTAAAAACAAATCGCGTTAGTTAAAAATATCCAAAAAATGGACTACGTAAATCCCGTAGAGCTGGACTTTAAAATTGAAAAATCTCTATAAAATTTACCTCTGGTGAAGTGGTAAGCAGAATTTCATTATCCACAACTTTTCTTCGAACATTTTTTTGTTCGCCGCTTAGACCACGACCCGGAACGTGCCAAACATAGCGATGTAAGGGAATCGGTGTAAAATTCATTATCACACCACCCCATATGGCGGCCAAAAATTAAAATCGATTCGGTTCGCTTGAAACGTTTTCCTCGGAGATTCTTGGGCCGCTTATTACCAATCTGAGATCAGGATGGAAAAATGCAAATTGCGGACCCAATACGGGGGAAAAACAAAAATTAATTTATTAAAATTATGGATTTGGTTTCTCGTTTTTTGTTTATGCTTGAATCTAGTACTGCATACTACCATGTTTCGGGCCCCGTCGAAGTCGATTAGCCTCAGTCCGTTGTCGAACGTTTCATCGTGGAGGCTGTATTTTCCGACGGTGGTTCCAAAGATCCCTTCCTTGCCCACCCTGGCATTGAAGTCGCCAAGCACGATGTTGATATCATGGCGGGCGAAGCGCTCGTTCGTGCGCTCCAAGCGGTCATAGAAGAGATCATTGGATGCCTCATCCCTCTCTTCCGTCGGGACATGGGCGCAGATGAGCGAGATGTTGAAGAATATCGTTTTGATGCGAATTGTGGCTAGACGCTCGTCCGTCGGGGTGAACGTCAGAACTCGGCGACGCAGTCTCTCTCCCAACACACATTCAACACCGAATTTGCGCTCCTTTACATGGCAGCTGTAGTAGACGGCGCAAGGCCCCAGGCATTGATTGCCTTGCCCGTCCAAAGCATTTCTTGAATGGGGGTGATGTCAGAGAGCTTTTGTCCTTATGAGGATATTAACCGGCCGGGTAGAGGCACCTTCCCCATTAAGAGTCCAGACATGTGAGGTGCATGCCCTCAAATCGTGGTCCTTTAAACGCTTGCCGTGGTCGTCATGAATATTTAAGGGCATATTATACAGCCCAACAAAATTCCGACAACTGCTTGCACAACCAGTGACCACTGGTTCTTATAAGATTTTCTCCGTGGAATCTGTTCTTGAAATTATTCAGTTGGCATCGGTTTGAAGATGTTTGCGGATTAAATTGTCGAAAAGCGGATATTTTTTTAAACTAATTAAATTTGTTTGATCAAATTCATTGAAATTTTTCACAAGCTTCTTCTTAGATACTAAATTAATATGTCAAATATTTCGAACATGTGAAAATTTGTACCTTTTTGTCATTTACCTCATTATAAGTACTTATTCGAAGAGAAGTGAATTCCACCTTTAATCAGATTCAGCGCGTCTTTAATTTTTCATTGTTAATACAAATAATAATAGATTGGTGCTTATACATATGTATGTTAGTGTTTGGCCGAGCTTCTCCTCCGATTTGTGGCGTGCGCCTTGACGTTGTCACACAAAGCGGAGGGTCCTACAGTTTTACGCCGATTCCGAACGGTGATTGTATTTTTATGAGAAGCTGTTTTTCACGGCACAAATACACTGGGAGGTTTGCCATTGCCTGCCGAGGGACGACCGCTGTTAAGAAAAGAACGTTTTTTCTACACTTTTTTTTTTTTGCGATGTTGCTTGGACCAGGGCTTGAACCAAGGCACAGCGGAGTGGAAGCGCACACTGAAAGTTTTGAAAGGCTTATTACCACCTACAATAAGGCAATAAAAAAAAATTGGTATGGGTGTTATGAAAAATAAGACGATATTTCAGATTGAGTTCGTAAAATTTTTTATAAAAAAAATCTAAAATAAATTGTTTTTGTCACTTATGTTTAAGCTTTTCTCTATTCTACTATAAAGGTTTAAAAAATGTGGTTTTTGACACATTTTATTCAACTATCTTGAAAATAAGAGCTAAGTGATTAATTTAAAGTTCTTAATATATGGAAGAAAGAGGAATTAGCT
>NW_023459983.1:30291-44806 GCF_013731165.1 Rhagoletis pomonella | reverse complement strand
AAAAACATAGATCAGACTAGCCTGGTAACATAATATTTAACAACCCTGGTTTCTTCGAATGAAGCTTTAACGCATAATAATATTGGCAAATCACATCTATTGGGCTAATCGTAATACACGAGAGTTCGATATACTCAATGGTGCAAGAGGTCGATTTAGTCTGACATTTACGGCACCTTTTTTAGTAATAAGTCGACCTCAGCACCTCCTGGCAATTGGACTGCCTTTACCGTTTCCAACTAAACTATCCAGAGACCCAGTCAAACACACACACAAAATTTTGTTAAAATCCCTCCACCCATTTAGGATTTCACTCCCAAATATACCTACAGAAGAATTATATACACATTCAAAGATAAGTAAAGCTTCCCAATAAACATTCGGCTTGGTTAATAATTAGAAAATGATTGGAAAACCAACCTTTTTTTCGAGTCCCACCTTCGAAAACGAATGTGAAATAGGTTAGTATTCGGTTCAAGAACTAGGCCATTCTCCAGCAAAACAGGTCGTCGTTATCCAATGTATTTTTATTTCATTATGAATTCGAAATCCAGCCCATTATCGTATTGAAATTTTAATGAGAGAGAGTGAATTTCTTATATTTCCCTTCAAGAATTAGCTGGATTTCACTTTCTCTCTTGTTACTATGGTTTCCATTTTTATTTCGAACCCATCTCGAGTGTATTTCCAATATACTATGAACGTTGGAAAACTAAGGTTGGTTATGAGTAGGTTCTCTGTTCGATATTCATATTGGATATCGAAGGTCATTTTCGAACGTTCGCCAAAAAGTTTATTGGGTTGATATACAGTTCAATGCGAGCGTGAGCGGGAACTTTCACAAAGGCAAAGAATTCCATTTGTATTCTTATGGAGCTTACACACATCTGTCAAAACTTGTCGTTCACATGCGAATACTTTGCGTACGCACACAGTTGAGTGTGAGCTTGAAAAAAGGCATATTATGCATTTTAAACTAGTTTTTATTCCATACTTCTGAAAGATATTTTAATTCCCTATCTTTTGATGTATCAACTATTGCAAAAAGTTAAGTAAAAACGAAGATATTGGTCAAAATAAAAAGCTGACGCTTACGCTCGCATTGGACTGCATATCAGGCTTAAAAGTCAGTATGTTTGTACTTTTCCACGCCCTCTTTTCAAAGAGCCCATTTTTTCTCAATGAGTATGGGATTAATTTCATATATCTTCATACGAAGTGTTTCAGTACTGTGTGATGAACACTTCTAGAGATTTGCAATATAAAATTCGGCTTGTATGGTAGGTGCCACGTCCCGTTTTCCAATAGCTCCATATTTTCTACATGACTATGCGATTAATTTCATATATCACCACACCAAGTTAGAGTACTCTACCACGAACAATCCTAGAGATATGCAATAGGAAAAATTCGACTTGTATTAGAGGTGCCGCGCCCGTATAAAGATCCATTACTCTACCATGAACACTTCCAGAGACACTTATTATGAAAAATTGGGTTTGTATGGGAGGTGCCACGCTTCCTTTTCCAATACCTCCAATTTTTATCCAAGAGTATGGGATTGATTTCATATATCCCCATACCAATTTCCAATACTCTACCATAAATACTTCCAGAGATATGCAGTATGAAAAATTCGGTTTGAAAGGGAGGTGCCACGCCCCCTTTTCCAATAGGTCCAATTTTTCTCCAAGAGCATGCGATCGGTTTCATTTGCGCCAATACCAAGTTCCAGTACTCTACCATGAACACTTCCAGAGATATGCAGTATGAAAAATTCGGTTTGTATGGGAGGTGCCACGCCCCCTTTTCCAATAGCTCAAATTTTACTCCAAGAGTATGCGATGGATTTCATAAATCTCCATACCAAGTTCCAATACGCTACCATTAACACTTCCAGAGATACGCAGTATGAAAAATTCGGTTTGAAAGGGAGGTACCTAGTCCTATTTTCCGATAGCTCCAATTTTTCCAAGAGTATGCGATGGATTTCATATATCTCCATACCAAGTTCCAAAATTCTACCATGAACATTTCCAGAGATATGGGGTATGAATATTCGGTTTGTATGGGAGGTACCTAGTCCCCTTTTCCGATAGCTCCAATTTTTTCCAAGAGTATACGATGGATTTCATATATCTCCATACCAAGTTCCAGAATTCTACCATGAACATTTCCAGAGATATGGGGTATGCAAAATTCGGTTCGTAAGGGAGGTTCCACGCCCCTTTTATATATCCAGGTTGTTTTTAGCCGATAACCATCCTTTGAACGTCTGCAGCAGGTGTCCGAAATTTCAATAAAATCGGTTTAGCCGTTCTCGAGCTTTGCGATATACATAGATGGATAAGAGTTGCTGCTTTTAATATTGCGATACTTACGTACAAAAAAACATAGCAGCAGGGTTTTTATGCGTAATTATATACATACACATGTATGTACATAAATATGCATATACAAAAGTAAGTGCTAACAGTAATGTTAGTTGCTCCTTGTGGCAACATAAACGACTCTACATACATTATTGCCTTCATTATTTCTCCATGAACTGTATATTGTACATATTTGTTTTTTTAACATAAGAATCAACATTAACGTTACCATTAGCACGTTTGCATATGTATACATAACCTTTGCTTTGCGATGTATTCCGTACGAATTAACAGCAGAGGGCGCAATTGTTATGTGGGAGTGTATGTTAGT
The DNA here is from genome assembly GCF_013731165.1 of Rhagoletis pomonella. Lineage (NCBI taxonomy): Eukaryota > Metazoa > Arthropoda > Insecta > Diptera > Tephritidae > Rhagoletis > Rhagoletis pomonella. The sequence continues at coordinate 42,103 of NW_023459983.1, read as the reverse complement.
TTCTATAGGATTTTTAAAGTCCAGGAGTTCCATTTTTAGGAAGTATTTAGATTTTTTTTGCCTAAGGCAATGAGAAGCCCATTCAGAACCTATAACCGAAATTTCAAAAAAATCGGTACAGCCGATCTCGAGCTTTGCGAACAGAAAAAAACGGCTTTCAAAATATATTAGTATAGATGTTAGAGGGGTTAAAAAAAAAACAAAATTTTTTAAGTTCATAGACGCTACATCCAAATATTGTTATTTGAGAGAAAAAAAGAGTCACGTATTGGGGTATATTCCCTTAATTACTTACCTGCCTTGGACAGTTAGAATGGGCCTAGTGCCCGAAAATATGCTTTCGAAAAGATACCGCTAAAATTAAAACGTTTATACTGAACGTTTTGAGCATTCTCATGGGTTTAAACTCGCTACCAGGGATTTCTGGGTCGCAATATGGCGATCAATTAAAAAAAGAAAATTTGTTCGAAACTTGGTACTCGGTAGTTTTTGGGTTCGCTGATTACAAATCTAAAGTAAATTTTTTTAAATTCAAAACGGCGGATCCAATATGGCGATCAATTTCTTAAAAATGACTAAAACTAAAACGTTGAAATTGAACGTCTCAAGCATTATCATAGGTTAAAACTCGTTACCAGGGGGTTTCTGGAGTCGGTTATTACGAACCTGGTGTCACATTTTCAAAATTCAAAATGGCCGATCAATATGGCGATCAGTTAAAAAAAATTATTGGATTTGGGTCCGCCATTTTGAATTTTGAAAATCTGCTGACATCAGATTCGTACTCAGAACGACTGGTAACAAGTTTCAGCCTATGAAAATGCATAACACTTTCAGTATCAACGTTTTAATTTTAGTAATTTTTTAAGAATTTGATAGCAAAATGGGATCCGCCATTTTAAATTTTAAAAATTTATTTCGGATTCGTAATCAGCGACCCCAAAAATTCCCAAGTTCCGAGTTTCGAACCAATCCAGGATTTTTTTTTCAAATTGATCGCCATTTTGCATCCGCCATTTTGAAATTTGAAAAACTGACATCAGATGCGTGATCAGCGACCCCAGAAATCTCCCTGGTAAAGAGTTTGATTTCATCGCAATGCTTAAAACGTTCAGTATCAACGTTTTAATATAGCAGTCTCTTTTCGAAATCATATTTTTGGGCACTAGGACCATTCGTACTGTCCAAGGCAGGTATGTAATTAAGGGAATATTCCCCAATAATACCTGGGTAATCACACGTTAAAACAACATTTTTAGCTGCGCTATATCATGTCACGAAAATAAAAAAATTTAAAAGATCAGCGCTTTTATAAAAAACCGCCTAGCGCGACCCCCAAAAAAAAATACGTTTCTTTTTTTTTATCCAACCCGGTATCCTCCCTGAAGTCGAGCTGAAAACTGCGTTTCCTTTGTTGTTCTGTTCCTTGCGAACGATTGTTTTCGAAAGCAGGAGCAACAGCAACCACGTCAAGAAATCGGTTGACTGGCAAATATTTGGAAAAACTTCTATTCTTGGGACGTGCAACAAAATAAGACTTTTTTCGCTGAAATATTTTATTGATAAATAATTTCTAAAATAAGATTTACCTGTAATATTTTCCAATGTATATGTATCCGTGTAAATACCATTTATCATTAAACATATGGTTCTGCTATGTATCAGAGTTTTATTTATTTTCAGTTCCTACATTATTAGATTTTATTATTCGGAGTTTAGGATTCCCAGAGGATGATTAACTTTACTAAATTTAACTTACCAGGCCGTTACACATTCAATTTTCCCCTTTAAATTTTCAATACTCTCACACCTTTTCAGTCAAAGGCCTGTCACACGGTCAGTATTTATTACGAAATTTGGATCGCGATCCAAATTGATGGATTGCTGAATCGCGGAAGAATGCTACATGTTCAATATTTATCGCGTCAGTATTTGCAAAATTTTTGTGCTGCACACTTAATATGGTGCAAGAAAATAATTTTATTTTGTGCAAATAATTTATAGATAACGCATTCCATAATTCTTTTAAAACTTCCAATGCTAATTAAATTACTTTCACTATGTTTTGGAAGGTTTAAAGCACCGAGAGCGAAGGCAGAACGCATACTTTTTCGATGTTCGCATTATGAGAGTACAAGATGTACTGATAAAATTCATGGATCGCGTTTTGAAAACGCTACACCATCAATTTTTATTGACAGTTTTGCGATCCGCGAACCAGATTTCAAAATTTCTAAAACTTTGCGATCAGTATCAGGATTTGCCCAACACTAAGAAAAACCTTTTTAAAATATAAGTTAATTATATCGGAATGAAAAAGTTATTTTTCTCATAATTATTTGTTGTTGTTGTTGTTGTAGCGACTACAACAACCTCGCCCAGATCAGTTAGTCCCTCAATCGTTGTCGTCAAGCTCTACTAGCGGTAGCCCCAGGAAGCGTGCAGCCTCGATGGGACAGGGGCGTCAGTAGGGTGGGGTTCAGTAGGCATGCGAAGTGATGCAGTGACTCATGGGCGTCTCTCCGCATGCCGGGAATTTGTTTGGAACATCTTAGTTTATTCTACTCAGGTATGAGTTCAACCTGCTGCAGTAACCAGAGCGCAGTTGGGCTATTTGTGGTTCGAGTCTCCCGAGGCAGACGAGGTTCTATCTCGTCCACGTTTGGTGGTTGTATGTCCAGAGCGGTATTCACTGGTCGAGAGTCTACATAACTCAAGACAGCCCCTTTGTGTCTCACAGGTTGTTTGATGAACTTTTGGACTTCGTCTGTCAGTTCGTAGAGATGCCTCCTGACGTGCCTGTGCGAGGGCTCTTCTTCAAGTAGTTGCCTGTTTGGGTGACCACGTTTGTGGCTCCCAACTAGAAACTGCTTGCAGAGCATTGTGTTATGCTCCTTAACGGGGAGCATATGGGCTCGTCGTGAAGGTTATGTTGCGGCGAGACATCAAAAGGCAGGTGACCACACCGGCGCTGCATAGTTCAGGCCCACCAATTGCCTTGTACGTTGCCAGGAACGTTTCTTTGTCATTCCCTAGGAGCTGTCGGCTAGCGACTTGAGGGCCTTGTTGCGGATTTGTACTTTGTTGAGAATTGCGGTTGTATGCATCTTGAAGGAGAGCAGATTGTCGAAGGTCACTCCGAGGATCTTTGGGTTGTTCACCATCGGAACTGGTTCGTCATCGACATGAATTCCCAGTTGTAGTCTGACCTCCTTCGTCAAAGTGGTAAACAGTGTGACTGAAGATTTTGTAGGGGATAGGGTTAGGCTCCATGCAGTGAAGAAGCGAGAAAAGTCATCAATTCCATTCCCAGACGCCACGATTGAACACCACCCTGTGGAACCCCCTGTTTTATTTTGTCACGCTCATCGTCTAGGACAGCCGCTTCAGTAGGAAAATTCGGACGGGGGTCCGAGATACATTGTGAAGTGCCTATCTCACTTGTCTTAACACGCGACGTACCTGTACGTAAACGGGATGCTCTTATGTTGCCGCCGCTGCTGCTGTGTAGGCCGGCAGGTGCTCCGCTGGTTAATATGCGCACGCCGGGGGTGCCCCGCTGCCTTTCCTATACGCGCCGGGGGTGCCTCGCAAGATCTTCCGCTCGAACCGCACACACAAATGTGTACACAAACCTGCAATCTGACAAAGGTTGTTTTGCCGACAATAGCCCAGTATATTGGAGGTGCTGCTGCACAACGCAAGTTAGCGCGAGTCCAAGAATAGAAACTGACTTCGATCTTTCCTTTTTAAAATGCGCGCAATCAATGATGCCAATTTTATTTTTCGCTTAAGAATTAAAGTTAGCTGTGATACCGTTCATTACATGTAGGATTGCAAATTTATGACAGTTTAAAAACCTTAGTAGTAGAGTTAGAATTGTAATAGATTATTCGGATTTGAAGGGCTGCAATTTTATTGCCATTACAAGACCCTCCTTGAGAAAAGAAGAATTTGGAAAAATTATCAGGTTTGCTACATCCTTCTTGCCCGTAGCAAATCCAGTTTAAATTGTTTTGAATGAACGAATTTGAAATGGGTTTGGAATATTCCTTCCAAAAAAAAAACATATATATGTATGTTATTCTATCTGATTAGCGCTAATATTGTGTAGTGAGTTTGTGAATTATTGTAAGCGATTTAATAAAAATTACTAGAAATATTGAAATTCAAAACTTTATATTTTTTTTTTGTCAGAATATTTATGCTATGCTTTTTCTTTAAGCCAAGCGGCTACTTTAACAATATATGAAATCGTGATATTTTGAGTTTTCGTTTTATACATTAAATTTAGATAAAGTATTTTTAAATGTTTGAAAGAAGAAATTTTGGGCACATAAAATAATTTTCAAATCTTAATTGATATTTACATAAACGTTCGTGTTTTCGAATTCGGAACACAGTAATGTGCAAATTTTGATTTTTTAATTAATAATATAGAATTGAGTGAAAGGTAAATTTTTAAAATCGATTAAGATTACTACTTTTAGCTCATGATTCAATAATAAAAGGTTTGCTCAGAAAACAGTTTTCTCGCTCCCTCTTGACAAAATCGGCTCCCTTAGCAAGGCACTGCGTGTGAGTTCGTGTGTGTGTGCAAAGCTTTTGTAAGGGAGTTAAGGGAGTGTCCAAACTCTAATGTCAATAATGAGCAAACCTTTAATTATTGAATCATGCTTTTAGCTAACATTTTGAATTCTGTTTTTGTGAACAGTTCTTAATTTGTTTTTGTCTTTGTCAAGTATAGTTACGTTCACAATGTCTACTTGTGTCACTGCGTATGGGCCCTGGTATATGATTTGATGTTTGTCCCGGGGCTCCTTTTGAACTAAAACCATATCATTTTTGTTTACGAGTAAAGGACGTGCATGTATGTCGTAAATTTGTTTTCTTCAAATCTCATGTTTGTTAATCAACTCTTTAGCTAACGCATGCGATTTTTGCATACGGTATTTTACTTCCTTAGCATAATTTTCAACGTTATAGATTGGGTCTATTTCAAACGTTTGCAGTTCATGTGGTAAAGTAGCCTTTCTGGCGAAAATTAATTCAAAAGGTGTAAATTTGTTATCAAAAACTGTGCTGGACGTAGTATTGTGTAAGAAAGTAAAGTATTTTTAATACGTGTCTCAGTCAGCATATGTTTCATAATGTCTAATTTTAAGATGAATTTTGAGCTATGTACAGTGCCGAACAGAAGTATTGGCACAGTGAATTTTTCGCAATATATGCAAAGTTCTTTATTCTAATTTATTTCCGATAATTTTTTATAAAAATATTGTTCATTCTACACCAGAAAACATAATAATAAAATTTCTAAACTTCGTGCAAAACTCAGGAAAATTTATTAAATTTGCACACTAATTTGCAACTTTTTATTCAGATTTTTTAGAAAAATTCTAAGTATGCAGTTTTATAGCCCATTCAAATTTAGTGTAACAAAGTGCAAGTTTGAAGTCGCTAGAAAATCGCATTGATTTTTGGTAGTTTGTTTTCGCGCAAGTTCTTCCATACAAAGTAATTCGACAATTATTTTTTGTATGGAGAAAATGAGCAACACCTTCCACTAAAAAAATTGCAATTGAATGGGCTATAAAACTGCATACTTAGAATTTTTCTAAAAAATCTGAATAAAAAGTTGCAAATTAGTGTGCAAATTTAATAATAATTAGAGTGAAAAGTTGCTAACTTCACTTTTAATGAAAAATCATATTTTGATATAGGAGGCCAGATAAATTAAAATTGCAACGTTTCGAGAAGGGTAAAGGTCCTTGTTTTATGTTTTCTCGTTTATATTCAATGAAAGGAAAATTTGCTAAGGCCAAAAAAGCTCCGAAAATTCGATAAGGCCAAAAAAGTTCGAAATATTTTAATAAATATCGAATACCTCCGATTCGTATGGAGTTTTGCTTTTCTTTAAACAGGCAAAATGTTGTATTCAAAGTTTTGCGAAATACTTGAAGAAAATGGCTATGCGAAGTGTTTTCCTCTCCTGTACAATTTTTAAATTTGGACTTAGCAACTTTGCACTCTACATTTTTTTTTAATTGTATTTAAAAAACCATGTGATTGAGGAACGTATACATCACAAATAATAATGTAAATACCAGGTACTTTAGAAAGTGACGATTAATAAAAAAAAACATAAAACAAAAATATACAAAAACAATTTCTTTAAACATGTTTATTCTACTCTATAAAGAAATGGCGAATGGAGAATTTTTTGCCGTTTTTTCGCAATTTACCAAAAATTTTGAGGGTGTACGAGTCAAACGGATCTCAGAATCGGATTCAGTGGGTCGAAATACATGTTGGTAGTTGGGTCTGGTTAAAACACACACACCCCTTTTTTGCCGGTGTTGTTATTATTGCACTTAAAATGTTTTCGTATGAGCTCCAAAGCTTCAAAGCGGAGTCTTCTAAGCTTGACCTGCAGTTTTTACATACAAAACCTACTGATGAAAAACATATTTCGGCATGATTTAGGATGAACTGTCAAAAGGTAGACATAATCCATTTGAAGATATTGACCCTTATCTACTCCATTTCAAAATATTTGAACTTCTTTTACCAGCACGTCGGACAAATTATAAGTGTTTCGATTTCAGGAAGTTTTGAGTAGATTGATCTAAAAAATTATCTAAATTTTCCTTAAAACTCTCTGTTTCGTTTACATTAGCGACGCTATGAGTAAATTCATTGAAATCTTCTTCAAAAAAGGCTCAGACTGCAATTTAAAAGTACAGTTTCAAGCTTTTTGTTAATTGCAGTCAAAACGGTATTTTACAAAAATCATACTACAAAATTCATAAACAAATTCTTACTATCAATTCGATATTTCAAAATTTTCGGGATCCCGTATATTTTCTTTGACGAAAGCTAACTATATTTGTATGGCGATGGCCGCGAAATAGTCAAGGGTGGTTACCTCTGCATTAGATGTAGTCAAGGGTGGTTACCTCTGCATTTGATGTAACTAACTTGTAAGTAACTACTTTTGGGCATTAAATATCAATAGGAAAAACAAAATATTTTTATTTATTTTTTATTTGATTTTTTTTTATTTACTTACTTTTAATTTATTTTATTACTTTTCATATTTGTTTACATATTCTGCTGTAGGTGGTCCCATATTCGAACTCCGTCAGACACAACTTCGAAATGATAATATGAAATTTATTATTTTATTTGTCCTCAATTCGAAAAAGTATTTGCGAAATGCAGGATATTTAAATAGAAACGCGTTTAAAGAAAACAATCTCGAGCTTTACTCCTGCACTACTTGTCCACTTGTTTCAAGTTAGCTTTTTGTAGCTAACCACAATCTATATATTTTATAGAAATCCCGCAAAAAAACTAACTACAAGTAGGTTATTTTTTATCAATTGATAATTTTTTTCTGCAGCGTATGGATGAAATTCATGATTCAATAATACAAGGTTGGATAAATATTGACATTTGTGTCAATCGACTGCCTTGTAAGGTTGCATTTGAGAAGGAAAGAGAAGCGGGTAACAATTTTATCTCCTTTTGTGTAAAGGTAGTAGGAAAAGTAAGTAGTCTGGTAGTGCTGAAATGCATTTTTGTATACAAATTTAATTAAACACATAAAGAAGATTCCACTGATCTACACAATAGACAATGAATTAACTTTTTATGGCCACATAAATACATATTAAAAATGAAATAAATGGATATTCACATAAAATTCTTGCCAAAGAAAAATCTTTGAAATCTTTGAAGAAATGTTCCCAAATATTCAAAATAAACCATGGTTTCATTGAAATTCGAGGATGTATTAAACAAAATGAATGGAATTCAAACAAATCCTTTATTCAAAGGGACTATGTGAAGAATTATACAAATAGTAAAGATGCAATTGATTTATTGCATATAAATTAATCTTTTCAAAATTGTTATATTTGTTGCATTTAAAGATTACATGTTCAATATCTTAAATAGAATTACATTTGGTTTTTTTGTAATTTAAATTTTTTAGAAATGTTTTCTACTTTTTCCTCCAATCAGTCTTGCTAATCATTATATTGGTTACGTTTAAAAGTTATATCTTCAATATCTTAATTTAATTACATTTGGTTATTTAAAAATCTAATTTTTGCGGAATGGTTTTTACTTTTTTTCTCTAATCAGTCTTGTTAACCATTATATCGGTTAAACTTTAAAAATATGTCTTCAATATCGCAATTTATTTACATTTCGTTTTTTAAAAATGTTAATTTTTTTTAATGTTGTGTACTTTTTTCTGCAATCAGTCCCAATGAGCACAAAAAATATCTTTATTAATATTTCCACTTTCGCTTTTATGGAGTGGTATACTTACTTGTAAATATGCAAAGGCTGCACTTGAGCAACCCAAACGCTGCAGTGGTAAAACTACATGCACCAGCAAACGTGGACGGACACCCAAGTCACACAGGGATCCTAGCATGCAAAACTTACTTGCAACGGCTGCACTTGTTGTAAAGCGCTTCTTTTTGACTACAAATTATGAATAACTCCAATACCCTGCAAATAAATATGTAAATTATTGTTGTAATTCAAAATATTTCCATTATTTTTGATTTTTTTGCCATACTTACTTGAATTTGCCCAATAAGAAAATGAATTTCCACGATACAATCGATGAAAATATCGGCAGTGTTGCCTGTTTAACTTTTTATACGAAAATACTATTTCTCCTTGTATTTTAGTCGTAGTTCCTACAAATCAAAAAAGAAGGCAACACAGGCTAAGGCAGAATGCGGGAGCGAGACAACTGCCAAGTTATCCAAATTGTATTTTTGAATCGTGGATGAAATTACTCATTTTATAACAACCAAATGTACATTTATAATCAATAAATAATTTACACAATTTGTACAAATATACTCATGCGATTTCCCTCCAAACATATCTACATTCAGGCAAATATGCATACGCACATAAATATCAGGGATGTTGCGAACGTGGAATTTTAGACATCCGCGGATGCGAATGCGGATGTCAAGTATTTTTATACCCGAGCGCACTTGTGCACAAGGGTATTATAAATTTGTTCACATAACGGTAAGACAAATCGAGATAAATATAGACAAATATATACATAAATGATCAGAATGAAAAGAGAAATCGATTAAGCGGTGACTGTCTGTCCGTCTGTCCGTCCGTCTGTGCACAAATTGAGATATCTTAACGAAACTTGGTAATGCGAAAACTGCGATATTTTAGTAACTACAGAAGCTTATTCACTCAAAATTAATATTTACAATCATTTTTACGCAAAAAATAAGAATAATTAAAATTTTTCGAAAATGGGCGTAGCAACTCCCACTTATGATTACATGTGTATATCTTGGGAACCGCTTCACCAATTTCTCCCAAACTTGGTACAATTTTTGGCCTTCACAAAACATACCAAACGACTTAAAATTTTGAAAATCGGATAATAGCCACGCCCACATTCCATATAACGGCAATTTAGAGAAATACGAAAGCTTCTATAAATCATTAAATACTAAAGCTAATTTATTCAAAATTGATTTCTGCAATAATTATTTAACAAAAAATTGGCTTATAATAAAAGGTTGGAAAATGGGCGTGACCCCGCCTATTTATAACCACGTATGTGTATCTCAGTAACCGCTCTATCAATGTGTACCAAACTCGGTATTATTATTGTGGTTGCCACATAAAGGCAAAACGTTGAAAGTTTTGAAACCTAACTAAAATTACGCCCACTTTTTTATAACGGTAAATTTCAGAGATATTTGAAACTTTGATATTTCGAAATTTAAGGAAGCTATTTTACCCAAAATTGATACTAACAACAATCCCTTGAAAAGAAGTAACATTATTATTGAATTTTGGAAAATGGGCGTGGTGCCGCCCACATATATCTATATAAGTTTATCTCATTATATCTAACTGAACGTTCTACCGAAGATGTTTGAAATAAACTTTTTTACTTGTTAAGAAATAATTTAGGTGAGTAAATTAGGTGATTTATTTAAATAAAAATGGATATGTTAGTTATTTTTAATAATGTTTTTTTTGAGTGTTTGAATTGAAAAATTGGAACATTGTATTCAATAAAAAGATTTAAAAGGGTCGTAAATCAAACCTGCGCCACTAAATAACTACTCGCTCGAGGCGACAAACTTCAAAAACTTTAAACTTGACAAAATCGTAAATTATTTTCGATCATATATGTAATACTTCTATATTGCTAGTACAATATGATCACAATGGCTGAATTTCATTATTCATTCTGAACGTTTGGAATAAACTTTTTTGTTTACTTATTCTTTAGAACGTTCCTGATGATATGTTAACGTATATTTCAAACGTATTCTGTTTATTCGGCTGTGAAATGGGATTATCCGGAATGTATAAAGAAATGCAGCCAATGTGTTTTCAATTCGAAATCAAAGAAAGACAGCCTACAAAAATTTTTGTGATTGTAGAAGTATACGTGTATATTTGTAAACTACTACCATGGTGCAATAATGAAAGGTGTTATACGTTGGCAACTTCCCGCTCTAATCCGCCATCTTGAACTACCTTAGGAGAAACCATGATTCAATAATAAAGGGTTTGCTCAAAAAACAGTTTTCTCGCTCCCTCTTGACAAAATCGGCTCCCTTAGCAAGGCACTGTGTGTGGGTTCGTGTGTGTGTTCAAAGCGTTTATAAGGGAGCTAAGGGAGAGTGAAAACTCGAATGTCACTAATGAGCAAACCTTTAATTATTGAATCATGAGGAGAAACTATGATGTTTCTTTGCTAATTTCACTGAACATTTCCCAAAAATTCTAAACAACCTACATTGATTCAATTTTCGTTGTTCGTTTTGTTCTTATTCGCTAACATTTGTTTTCTAATTGCGTGCAACTTGGTAAGTATTGTAATAAAACCGAATTATTTTACAAATAAATTATAATTTTGCATTTATTAGGTCATTTCCTTAGGGCCGGTTGTTCAATGTCTGGTTATCATCAGTACATCATTATCGACGATTTCGATATCATGCATATAACATGTGATCGATAAAGCAGTCGTTGTATTTAATTTGACATTGAACAACCGGCCCTTAGTGTTTTCCTGGCCGACCTGTGCTGGTATTGTAATTAAGAGCTAATACACGTAAGCTAAACACATTATTTTGACTTCAATGATGAACCATTCCATTTGCAGCATTCGCTGGTGAACTGCAGCTGCGGCCGAATTTGATTGTGTGCATCATCCTGCAGATATTTTGAAGTAAGTTGGAACCAGCTCTTTGTTATTTCAAAACCTAATGAACCATTTATTCGCAGATTTTGTGGACGCTTCCGCTATGCTGCGTTCCTGCTCCGCCTGTGTATTGCTCCGCCCGTGTCTTATAGTGTTGCGTCCTTGTTGCGCCTTTGCATTAGTGTGTGCGTTGTGCTTTAGACACGTTGAAGTAAGTTGAAACCAGGTTTTTGTTTGTTAAAAAACTAAAAAGCCATTTATTTGTAGATTGTTTCTATGCTTCTACTGTGCTGCGTTCGTGCTTCACCCGTGTATTAGTTTGCTGCGTTCCTGTTAATATACACATCGTCGTTTAAAGTACAAAACCGCGTAACACACACAAGTTCTTAGCTCAATCCTTATCCATTCTGGAATATACTAGCCAAAAATGCGATTGCTTTTTAAAAAGGACTAGAGTGCCAGAGTCGTCAGTTTTTCTAGTTTTAGAAGCCTTGGAGAGGTTTTCTAACTAAACACATAGCAAAACTTATACGGTACAAATTAACTAAAATCTTCTGCTAAAACGTAACACAATTTTTTTTT
>NW_023459983.1:0-29891 GCF_013731165.1 Rhagoletis pomonella | reverse complement strand
TTTTTTTTTATCTGAGAAGGTCTTTGGAGGACTTCGGCAGGACTTGGAATTGACCCGATACATTCAAGTTTATCGCTAAATTTCAATGATTTGATACATATCGATAGTTCGATGAATTTCAAGAACACTAAAATTCGATAACTCAACAAAATTCGTTAACTCGACCAATTTCGATAACTGTGAAATTCGAGGGCTCGATAAATTTCGATAACTCAAAAATGTAAAAACTTTGGATACCGTTATAAATTTTTACTTTTGACTTCTCCACATTTTTCGGAAACTATCTAAACATTTTGATAACTCGTTACACTCTGTTAAGACGATTAAATTCGATAAGCAGTGATAAATCGATAACCTTGAAATTTCGATAAATCGATATATTTTGAAAATTCTATAAACTTTGCTTCGTTGAACCAACCAATTTCAGTAGATCAATAATTATCGATAACCCTGTAAGTTGAAAGAACTCCATGTATTACGACACCACGATAAATTTCCTTAGGTCTATAAATAATGATAATTCAATAAATATCGATAACTTGATACATTTCTTTAACTTGACAAACTTCGTTAATCCCACACGTTTCTATAGCTCGATAACCATCCGTAAATCTTAACAACTAAGTTTCTGTGTCTATAAATTTCGACAACTCAGTAAACATTGATCAGTTTGAATAATTCGATACGTTGCGATAACTTAATAAGTATGGATAAGTTTCGCTAATTATAAACTTCGATGATTCGATAAATTTCAGTAACCTTTATGGCTGATTTTATTTCGATTCCTATCGGTAAATTTCAACTCTATTAACCTAATTCTGTTGTATTTCTCATTGTCTCCATATTCGCCTTATCTCAATTTTCGTTTTTATCTTCACGTTGCCTTTTTTTATCTTCATCGTTATCACTTGTGTCTTCATCTTCATATTTATCTTTATTTCAAAGTTTAATTTCAAATACGAAGTAAAACAAAATGCGAAACGGCTTAAATTGAACAGGTTGCAAAAACAACCATACACAAATATGAAAATTTTTAAACGACGATTTTCAACCAATTTCGAAACTATAAAAACTCTCCTCATCTACAGAAAATTACCTTTCCAACGGTGTTTTTGGTTTTGAAATCGGTAACTTTACCTTGGTCTTATCTTTGTTTTTATCTTTTACATCTTTGCTTATATCCTTTTCTTTTTCTATTCACGTAGCGATGACGTGATAAGATGTGACGTCATTTTGTGTTATGTGATAGGATGTCATGTCATGTGTTGTCATATCCTCTGATGTCATGTCATATGATGTAATATCATGTGATGTCAAGTCATGTGATGTCATGCCATATAATGTGATGTCATATCATATGATGTCATATCATGTGATGTCATGCCATATAATGTGATGTCATATCATCTAATGTCATGTCACGTGATATCGTGTGATGTGATATCATATTATGTCATGTAATATCATGTGATGTCTCTTCATATCATGTGATAAAATGTGATGTGACGTCATGTAATGTGATCACATTCCATGTTCCGATTAGTATATCCATAAATCTGTTGATAACTGTGTCGATAAAAATACCGATAACAATATCCATAAACATATAAATACATACAACGATTGTAAAATCGATTAATTCATCGATAAATATAAAAATCATCAGTATCGATTGTTGTACATATCGTTAACAATATAAATGACTAAATCGATCAAAAAATCAATTATTTAATCGATTATTATACCCATCACAATATCCATTATTGTATCGATAACAATATCGATTATTATTATATTGATTACTATATCGATCACAGTTATTTAATCAATAACAGTTTCGATAACAATATCGATTATTTTATCATAGCAAAAATATCAAGTTTTATATCGATAACAATATCGATCTTCAGCCTCATCATTTTCTTCATATTTCTCTTTATTTTTGCAAATTCCTCTTCACCTTTACCTTAAAGTGTTTAAATTTACTTTGATCTTCGCTTTTGCCTGTACCTCTAGACATCGTTGTTTTTGTTTTTATTCTCAAACCGCTTAACCGCTGAGAACCATTTCCATGTGCATTATTCCCCTTGAATTTGGAAATTTACTCCCAACCAACCAACTGCCGCTAAAGAAGTTTCACATCATAAATTCAAGAAATGTTTTTACCCTTTCAGTTACCCTAATTCTTATGTACCCGTCATTTAGAGTTGTCAAACTATCGATGGCACTATCAATAGTATCGATAGTTTCAATTTTTTTAGACTATCAATACTCATTGATAGTTTTTTCTTATACTATCAAAAATATCGATAGTTTAGTATGACTATCGATCATTTCTTCCAATTTTTTTTAAATTATACATACATATGTTAATCGTAAATCCTGTTTTGTTTGTATAACTTGTGTTTGTTTTTGAACTTTCTAAAAGAAGTATTTTGAATGATTAAAACTTTTATAAAATAATATTTATTTCACTATGATCCTGTAAAAACAAAGCAACCTAACTGATTTAGCGCTATCGATAGTGCTATCGATTGTTTTGTTTTTTTCGAGACTATCGTGAATATTTTCTGAAAACTATCGATGGTGTGACTATCAATAGTTTGACACCTCTACTGTCATTGTCTCCATTTTCGTCTTTATCTTCACTTTTGCTTTCATCGTTATCATTTATTTCTTCATCTTCATTTTTATTTCAAAGCTTAATTTCAAATGCGAAGTGAAACAACATGCGAAACATGTCAAATTGAACATGTTGCAGCAACATCTATACACAAATACGAAATGTTTAAACGACGGTTTTGGCCGTAATAAAAACTCTGCTCATCTACGGAAAAATGCCTTTCCAATGGTGTTCTTGGTTTTGAAATCGATTCGGTAGAATCGCCAAACGAACGGAGACAAAATTTATGTTAGCGTATTAATATATAGATAACAATTTTGAAATATGAGTGTTTTTACTCTCTAGAAAATAATTTATTCAACCTCGCATACGCGGTTTTGCTTTTTATTGATACACGGTTTTGTACTTTAAACGACGATATGTAGATGTATGTACATATATATCACATATATTGACTTAGATACATATGTGTAGACAATAGGGCTGTGCGATTATTCGATTACTCGAGCAAGTTGGTTAATCAATTATTCGGTTAATCAATTACTCGAGTAATCAAGATTTTGATTACTCAAAACGATAATTAATCGAGTTACTTGAAATATGATTACTCAAAAAAAATAATTTTGCTCGTTAAAAGAGTTTGCTTTGGAAAATGCTTATTTTCTTTTTTACATTCTGTATATGAAAAAAAATTTTTGTTTTAATTTTTGAAAACAGAAACGTTGTTTTCAAAGTATCAAGGAACTTTAGCTACTTTATACATATGTAAAGAGTTGAAATGTTGATTACTCATTTTACTCGAAATGTTGATTAATCATAAAGCAAATTACTCAAATATTTTTGTTTTTGGTTAATCAAAAATCTTGATTACTCGAGTAACTGAACTTTTGAGTAATCATAATTTCCAATTAATCGAATAATTGAGTTATTTGCTTTATGATTAATTAAAATTTTGAGTAATCAATTAATCGCACAGCCCTAGTAGACAACTAATGATGTGTACATAATTTTTTTTATGTAAAAACTAGGTTTGTATATAGTATGTTATTATTATTATTCCGTTCAACAAAGCCCTATCTCAGATGAAAATACTTTGAAAATGTGCTGAGGTAGGGCGTTTTTGGATCGCCAGCTGAGATAGGGTGTTTTTGAACCGAGTTCTGAGATAGGGCGTTTTTCAATCAAATTCTAAAATAGGGCGTTTTCCAGCCAAATTTTGAAATAGGGCGTTGAAAAGTTTTCTGATATCGAGTGTTTTCGACCTGGCTGCCGAGATAGGTCGATATTCCACTCAGCCATCGATATATAGGCCCTTATTATGAGCTGCATTCGATTTTCGATCTTCGCTGGCTATCGAAGATCGAAAGTGAAATTCGTATTATGAGCTATGCAAGCGTGTCGAAATTTTCGTTGAGTATCGAATTTTCTGTCGAACAGAATTTTGCTTTCGATGGTGTAGCGAAGTGTTAGAAAATTGTGAAAAATTTATGATTTTGTGTATTTTTTCTTACATTTTGGCGGCTAGACACTAATTTTAAACAATTTTTATTAATTTCATGCAGTTCTAACATCGTGAATACTAAACACAAGCACGAAAGGCTGGTTTTACTTGTGAAAGAAAATCCCAATACTCTGTTGGCACGATCTCTGAGAACAAAATCGTAGCGCTGTTGATAGTTTTAAAATATTTTAAATAGATTTGGCTCACAAACGCCTCTTTAGATGGTCGGAACTTTTTAATGAATCTGTAGACAAATTTCTTAAATATATTTTATATCAAAATATATTCGAAAGACTAATAAACTTAAACTCTCTTAAACATTTGCTACTCCTGGCCAGTTTACTAAGCTCTCATCCTCTGACGAATCGTTGAACCAGAACTCGTTGTACTCATTTTACCACGTTTTTATAAACTTGCTTTCTTTTTTACTTCATTTTAATTAGAACAAATTTACATAAATATGTATAAGCACACTATTTAGTTTGCTCGATTTGTAAACAAAGCTTCTCAGCGGTGAAAAATATACTATTGTGAACAACCTAAACGAGCGAAATTCACAATAGCGCTATTCTTCATCGAATGAGCGCCATAATACCAAATGAAAATTCGTTCGCTCAGCACTTTCGAGCACAGTCGAAAATCGAATGCAACTCATAATAGGGGCCATAGTCGCATTTTTCGGCATATGGAAGACGATTAAACACGATTTGTTTTTTTATATCGATTCTAATAAATCAACGGTAATTTTTAGCCACTTCAAACTTGCATATAATAAGACTAAAATTGAAGGGGCTTTAAAACTGAGTGCTCAAAAAAATTCTAACACTTCTGAGAAAAAAGTGTGACTTTTGGGTGACAATTTGTTGTATTTTTTCTAGTTTTCTACGAAGTTTTAAAAATGGGTTTATATGGGGTTTGTTAGAAATTGAACTTTATTTTTATTAATAACAAATTAACATGAGAGGGAAATAATGTCACTTTGAAATGGGGTTGCTATTGATATGACCGATACTGTATGTATATAATAAATTTTGTAAAATTAAAAATCAAAGTGGATTTACTAAAATGAACACAACGTATTAATTATAAATTCTGAAATATATTGGGCCGTATGAATAAAAATAAGCAATTGCTTTTTCTTAAAATTTCAGTTCATTTACTCAATTTATTCAAACAAAATTGAAGTAAAAGGTATGAAAGAAAAAGCAATTGCTTAGTTTTTATTCATATGGCCCAATGGGCCGTAATTTCAAAAACAAACAAACAAATAAAACATTGAAAAGCAGTCAATGCTTGCTGTATGACTCGAACTTGGATGTACGCGAACTTTGGTAATGTATAATTGTTTATATGATTCCTCAAAATATCCCTTATATAACACTGTGGAACAAAAAAACCTTAGTGCGAATATATCAGGTTTGAAAGCTGTTGGCCATACCAATAATGCCTCATCCTCAGATTTACTAGATCAATTCGTGTTCTCCGAGAAAAAAATTTCACGATCCAAAAATCTGAAAAATCTTTTTTCTCCAAATTTGGAAGATTTATCGTTTGTGGCCTATATTTTGTGGCAAATACCATACAAAGCAAATATAGGCCAAAGAACGAAGAATTTTCAAAATTTTGAGAAAAGAATTTGGCCGCTATACTCAGATTTATGAATCGTGAAATTTTTTTCTTGAGAACACGAATTGATCTAGTAAAACTGAGTATTAGGCATTATTGGTATGGTCAACAGCTATCAAACTTGATATATGCGCACAAGAAGCCCATTTGAAAGAGGGGGACAAAATATCACACGTAAATGAATTCCTCTATTTGGTCTGTACAATATAAGGGAAACATTTCAAATTCATAAGGGATAATTTTCTTAGTGATGCGGCTTATGTAAGGAGTTATATATGCCATACTGTTCTAGCAGCACAAAAATTTTAAGCGTATCATATTCCTGTGAATAAAAACACGCCTAATTTTATTATTTTAAGTATCTACAACTTTGTGAGACTACCAAGCCATATATATACCTATTCAGATAATCCGAACGCTGTTGAGAAGGCATAAAATTTGGTACCTTTTCAACTAAAAGGCCTTTTTTCTTCCCGTTTTTTTTTGTACTTCCAAAATACAATATTGAGCTAAGGTAGTTCGATTTCGAGCTGTCACAACGTACAACACCTTTCATTATTGCATCATGAACTTCTACATAGAACGAAGTGCCATATCATAACAGGGGCGGTTCAGAGAATTAAACAAACAAATAAAAATTTTACGGTCTGATGTTTCCTTCAAACCACAGTTAACGCAAACGAATTTTGTTCAAAATTAAATTTTGATGCATAAACGCTCTTAGACTGTCTTTGCACCTGTGCGGAGTTGACTTGAGAACTTGAAGAACGCATGGACGGGTCATTATTCGAAATTTTTTACAGCGAATATGATGTGTATTTACTGCTATCACCGCTAAAAGTGTAAATAAATTCTCGACATACACCCTAAAGTCCAAACATACGCCACAAAAGAAAATTTAATTACCAATTTCTCATTTGCGGGCGCTTCGGAATCGAGGCCTATTTTCTTATTCTGAATCGGTATTTCGGCGAAAATTTGCTTTCATTTTCTAAATATTTACTCTCTGTCAGATTTTTGTTCATCTAGAATCTAGACTCTAGGTGCTAGAGTATTTCTGCTTCAAGAAGTAAGTATTGGAAAAAAATCCTAAATTTTTTGCGGTTAGGGCTCGATATGTCGACTTTCTTCGAAGCTCATCGTTTTTTCGATATCCGAAAAATTGGAAAATATGAGGTGTTTTTCCTAACTAATGGCGTTTTCTTTTCTAGCGAAAAATGTTGCCTTCTCAGTGCCCTTTACGCACAAATATTAAGGAGAGGTCATTGAAAAGGCAACACTTTTGTAGAAAAGAAATCGCCATTGGACAAAACCTATTTACACATGAAGCTGTGTGGCATATGATAGTTGACCGAATCCAATAAAGCACGCTATTCGTTTCTGTTCTGTGCTTATTGACGCCAACTGCCAAGTCCTTCTGTAACTGGTACCTTTATCCTCTGTCACCACAGCGGCTGCAGTGTTTCTCATAGACATACAAATATACAAATATTGTATTATTTGTTAATTTTTCATGTGAATTATTTTTGAAAAGTAAAAATGTTCGTTTGAGTGCATTCTCCTATCGGATCTCTCTTTGTTTTTTGAATATATCGACACTCTGATGTTGGGGAATGTACTTTGAATTTACTAGCAATAGGTGTGTACTCGTATTGAGAGGGCTTAATTCTCCAGCAGCAAAAGTTCTGAGAATTTAGCAGCATTCGCTCTCAAAGAGACGAAATATCAACAGAAGTACGAGAACGCAAAATTTGCAAAAACTTGCTACCTTTGAAGCAGCTGATCACTTGCACAGTTGCCACTGGTGATTAATTTGGCAATTTATTTTCTGCTTGGTACATTTTCCCCGATTTGGCATTTTATACAATTGAATAGTTTTGGATAAGAAAAACCTTTTTAAAATACAAATTAATTATATTGTAATGAATAAGTTATTTTTGTCATAATTATTTGTGATTCACACGGTGACGCATTCAAAAACAAGAGTATCTCCTCCAAACCCATCAATGATCCAAAAAAATGTAATAGATATAGCTACAGATGTAGCTATAAAATTATAAAATTTTCATTTCAACAACCAACAAACCAAGCAAAAAAACATTTAGCATGCTGCATTTAAATCTATTTTGGTATATTTAAAGGGAAATTATGGTACAAACGAAAAATGTCATACGGCAACCATAGTCAGCACACACTAAAGTAACAAACTGGATATTAATGACAAATTAACGAAAAATGAACTCAACAAACGTTGTGCTTATTAAATTTACTCACTTTTTCGTTGTATACTAGCATTAATAATAAAATTTGCAATAAATAACTCGAAAAGGCCATATTTTCTTTTGTTTATTTACAAGCATGTGTTTGTGATCAGCTGATTTTCTTACTTGCAAGTTTTAGCTGGAAAAAATTTTTCCAGCAGAAATTTGCAGCTCTCTTTCACATTTTGCTCTCTCATTCCCCCTACTTTGCAAGTTTTTTGGGTACGAGAACGCAAAACCAGTAAAAGTTATCTAAAACTTTAGATAGTTGGGCGTACGAGTACATTCCTAATATAGAAGTACTACATATATGTTTTCCATTGACGCTGCACCAGTTGAGAGGTCTTAAGAGGTTATATTTATTTTTTTTATTGCGGTGCAATAATTCTTTTTTGAGAATTGCATCGGGCTGCAAATTTCGGATGTATCCTCCTGACTTCCATCTTCACAATCTTGCATCATGGCAAGATCGTTGTTTAAACACCGTTGATTTCCAAGGAATTCTTCATTTCTTCATTCTCATTCTTTTGGTTGTTTCTGAATTTGGAGAACCTGTAACGGTAACAGCGTTTTTCGATTTTGTTTTTGTAATTCATTTTTAATCCTTTCTTCTGTGACTGAAAAAGCTTTTAAGCAGAAATAACGAAAGAAGATTACCACCTCTATTTGTATTTTTTTTATAATTTAATACAAAAGAAATTCATATACCAGACCCAAGATTTGATCTATGGTATTTAATTAACATTTTTTATAGAAGTATTTTTCAATGGGTGGCTTTGCTCGTTGAGATATTTCCTTCATTTGGTACCAAACTTGTTTAATTTGGATAAGCGGTTTGTTTATTATCCGGAAAAGACTTTTAATTGGGAATGAAAAATATTTGGCCAAGTTTAACTGGTAAAAAAAAACTGTTGGTCCCTTCAATATTCGCATTCGCAAAAGATCCGCATTGATTATTGCGAATGCGAATGCGAATGTTAAAATTAATGCGGAAGCTCCTCGGTTGCGAATGCGAATGCGAGTATTCGCAACAACCCTGATACATATGTATGTATGTATGTAAAAGCGCATATGGGTGCTTCCAGCGGTCCACCACGACAAAAAAAAATAAAAGTTTTATATCTAACGTGAACGTTCAATGTTCACCAGGAACATTTCTAGAAGTAAAAACTAGTTGGCACTATCTTAAAGTCACATAGCAGGCAGCCAAAAAGCATATAAATACCAAAAACCGAAAAATGCAATTTTGTTTATTTACAAAAATTACGACCATATGTTTTGTGATCATATGTTTTCGTGTTGGATAATTTTTGCTGACTAAAATTTTGCCAGTACAAAATGAACGCTTCTTTTGCATCAAAATGAACGCTTGCTCTCTCAATTTTTGTGTGTTGGATAATTTTTTGTCGTTATCGAACGCCGTCCAGTAAAAATTTGGAAAAAGTTTTACAAATTTTTGACTTGTCGAACGCAACTAATTTCATTCATAAACGCATGCGCATACTCTTCAAGGTCACACTCATTCATTCATTAATTCAATTGCCACACATCTCCCCGCAAACGCATCGCCCATAAGCGCAACTTCTTCGCGAGGGCCACAAAAATTCTAAAATGTAAAGTTGAAGAAATCACAACCAGCCAAGTGAAAAGTGGCAAGTCCGCAGTAATATCTTATGAAATTTGCAAAAATATCTTATCTCATGTTAAGACATTTTTTCTCTAAACTTCTAAATGGCAGTACTTCTTCAAAGTTTTATATTATTAAATAGTTGCTTCAGATTTTAGTTTAACAAAAAAAACAAAATCAACAAAAGAAAGAAAAGAATTAAACAAACAAACTAACAAACATAAAGTTTTTGCATAAATGGCCCACGATATTTTGATCTTAAGTCAAAACTTCTAAAATCACATACATAAGTGGTTTTATCACTAATGTAATTTGGCAACAGGGTTGCCCTCACGAGCTTCGATCATAAATTTTAAAATTTTTGTCAACCGACCGCTTACGACGTATTTACAGGTGACTCCATATACCTCAAAGAACATGTATACAAATTCAAAAAATTTTATTATTTTGCATTATTGAAGCATGTATAAATGTGTACGTATTTCGTTATCCTATGTGTTTTGTATCCAGCTTTTTTACTTTCATAAAAAGCTTGAAACACAAATGGTACTAACAGGCCTAATCTGCGTTGGTAATATAAATTTGGTAACCGCAAAATAAAGTTCATGCAAACTTTTTATCCCTTTTCGCATTCTGCGCAGTCTTGTAACCGTTAACATTTGTTACCATCTCATAAACAGGTAACAGAATATTGCCCCATGAAATATGCAACAACAGAATTTCTACAAAACAATGTTTGGTAACAAAATTTTGCTGGTCACAAAATATTCGGTAACAAGCAGCATAGACCTACAAGATGTTCAAGTTAGGAGCAGCCTACTGTAAACGTACATATATGTATATGCATGATGCAATAATACAAGATGTTATCGGTTGGCAACTTCTCGCTCTAATTCCGCAATATTTACTGCCTTAGGTGAAACAGTGTTACTTCTTTAACAATTCTTTTCCTTATTATATAGTCGAACTTTTTTTTATTTTTTCTCAGTATACACATTTTTTTTTCTCAAAAAGGTACTTTACCTTATTTTATTTCATTCGATTACGAATATACTATAAAGCAAATTTTGTTTAGAAGAAAATATGAAATTATATATTTTCCCCCCAAATGGGGATTAATTTCTTCCCGTTTTTCTTCTTGTTCTACTGAGCTAAGGCAGTGTCAAATCGAGCTGTCTCAACTGATACCACCTTTTATTATTGCATCATGATTAGGGTGGGTAAAAAAAATCATTTTTTTTTTTTGATCCGACACACGAAAACTAGTTCCTGGGTACCTCTAGAAAGTACATACAAAATCTGAGCTCTTAATATTAACGAGGAGATTATGCTCATCATAGTTTTCCATTTTCAATTTAGTCTCATATAAAAATGGTCATATCTTATCACCAATAGATCGGTAAACCAGTTGCATCGCCAATATTTATAGGAAATTGAACGCTCTAAAAAATGGCCTTATCACCAATAGATCGTTAAACCAGTTGCATCGTCAATATTTATAGGAAATTGAACGCTCTACAAAAATGGTCTCATATACTCTTTTCATTAATCTAACCATTTAAAAGATATTCAAGGTCAAAGATTGAAGTATTTTAAGGAAAATAACTTTTTGTTTTGAATTTGTAACTTACTAAAAAATAATTATTTTCAAATGAGTTTCAACTATTTCTATAGGAAATTAAACGCTCTACAAAAAAGGTCTCATATAGTTAATCGGTTACTCTAACCATTTATAAGATATTCGCAGTAGAATCCCAATGCCTGATTTTAATAGTTTTTCAATAAATATTTTCAATTTATCCATTCAATTTATGAATTTTGAAAATATTCATGAGAATTTTTATAACTTAAACTAAAAGAAAAAATATATTTTTGTATCAATACTGTATTGAATTATAAAATTTCATATGGCGAAATAGATTTTTTTCTGCTGATGTATTTGATGATATTCCTTAAATAAAAACCTTCTTTTTCTAAAATAGCTCATAAATTATCTCAAAATTCATTAATTAAATGGATAAATTGGAGATATTTATTAAAAAACTATTAAAATCAGTAGGCATTGGAGTTCTACTGTGAATATCTTCTAAATGGCTAGAGTAATCGATTAACTACATGAGACCTTTTTTGTAGAGCATTTAATTCCCTATAGAAATAATTGAAACTCATTTGACAATAATAATTTTTAAGTAAGTTACAAAATTCAAAATAAAAAGTTATTTTCCTTAAAATACTTCAATTTTTGACCTTGAATATCTTTTAAATGGTTAGATTAATGAAAAGAGTATATGAGACCATTTTTGTAGAGCGTTCAATTTCCTATAAACATTGACGATCCAACTGGTTTACCGATCTATTGGTGATAAGATATGACCATTTTTATAAGAGACTAAATTGAAAATGAAAACTATGATGAGCATAATCTTCCCGTTAATATTAAGAGCTCAGATTTGGTAAGTACTTTCTAGAGGTACCTAGGAAATAGTTTTCGTGTGTCGGATCCAAAAAAAATAAAAATACTTGATTTTTTTGACCCACCCTAATCATGATATATATGTACGTATGTATGCGCGTATATATGTTATTTGGCATTTCGCAGGAATTTAAGAACTTGGCAAGATAAAGATGGCGGAGGACGTGAGATAGACGGAGACAACTTATGTTTCACCTTTACGTTTGTTTGGTTTGCACGAATATGAACAAAAAATAGAAAATATTTATTATTGCCTGATGAAAACAAAACGTATGGAAATTCATATACAAACGCATAGATTTTATATTAAACTAATGCAATTTGTACATAATAAACACTAGTTTTGTTAATATGCCACCAAAAACACACCTCATCCATCAAATGGCTCGAAATATAACTTTTGTCCACACTTCTTGAAATGTATTTCCTGATGAAAACAAAATATGAGTACACTCATACATAAATGCATTTATTTCTTACTAAACTAATGCATTTTTATATACACTAATTTTGTTTAAAATAATGATCACTTTTATCCACAGATACCAACAATCGACACTTGTTGACTTTGCACTTTGCACTTTACAACACTTTATTATGAATATGGACACTTTCACATACAAGCAGATCAGTATTTTACACATTCACTGAACACAATATATTTTACACGTTCATTTATTTATTTTCTAAATTAAAATACACTTCTCAACAACTTGTGCAAAATAATCACCGAAATTCACATTTGCCGCTTTTCTTCTGTTTTGTTCACTTTTTCCGCATTCGAGGCGAAAATCAAACATCTGCCGCGGACAGAGTAAAAGGGAGACGAACTCCTCATCTCAACCTTTCAGATACGGTCAAAATCGTCGCAGCACATTTTCAAAGTATCGAGTTGTCGCCTCTTATAAATTTAAGTTCTTTGTATAAATGAACTGTCAAAATTTGTATGGAAACACATTTCTGATAAATTTCTCCAGTGATTTCACTAAATAAACTGAAGCCAACGACACTCTGTCGCAACTCTAGCTACGTTTTCTTAGGAAATAATCGGGATTCGCATAAAAATTTGGCACGCAAATTCAACAACAACGATATGATCCTGATCTGGTTCAGTTATTAGGTGCGTTCGTTAAAAATCTCCAGTAAAAACCAACCAACTGCCAAATTACGGCGGTTCTCTCACAAGAGAAAAATATCCCAAATAGTACGCGAACAGAAAATTTGCAGAAACTTGCAAGTTAGACGAACAGCTGATATAATTTTTGTTTACATTCAAAAGTGTAAAGTTTAAAACGAACGAAAAGTCATCACAAAGAGTTATACTGGCACAGTTTATTGGTTAAACAAATAACTACTTATTTCTTACAAGTTTAATTAGCCGCATTTTGTAATTTTTAACTTCCAAACCATCAAATTCAATTTTGTGATTTGCGTAAATGCCAACCAGCTGTTTTTGATCAGCTGTTTTCCTGTTGGCAAATTGCTGTTGGCAAAATTTTTTCCAGCAGAAACCAGCAGCTTCCCCTCAAAATGAAATGTCACTTTGCTCTCTCAATTTCCCCTACTTTGCAAGTTTTTTGCGTACGCGAACGCAAAAACTTGTAAGTTTTGGTTAAACATGAACAATTAACAGCTACGCGAACGCAACTATTATCCGTTCTGCTTGTTTTGTTTCACTAATAATTTGGCCGCACAGTTTGGTAGCAGTGACAAATGAATTCATACACACACAGATATTCTGTCATTGTTTCTTTTAAATTGCTTCAAATAAATCGCCTTTATGTTATATGTGCATTTATTTAAATAGAAATTACCTCGTAAATATAATTTTTTCCCATTTTATGAGTTAGTTTCTATAATTTCTTTATCCTCGTGCTAGTAATATAAAGTTAATGATATTCAGCTCGATAACCAAAGAAAAAACGACTATTGTAGCAAGTGTAAAAGAAAAGAGAGTGTGGGTCGTTCATGCGATTATCTGCTTGGTAAAGTTATCGGTTTAGATGAATACCACTACTGTTACCAGATATTTTGTTAGGTCGCAAAACATAGTAACAGCGAACTTGTTGCCATATTTGGATTCTGGTAGAAGTTTCCTATCGTGTCTATCATTAATATATCAAATGGTTTAATAGGGGTTAACGTTAAAATCAGGTTTTCTTTTGTTTTAGGTTTGACTTTATTTAAAAGACATTTATCGCAGTTTTTGACAAATTTCGCAAGGTCACGGGTCATGTGTTTCCAATAATATTTTTTTTCGAATTTTCGCGTACAGTTTTTTCATTCCGCAGTGTCCACCTGCGATTGGGTCGTAGTTGTAAATTGTCATTAGTTTTAATTTTTTGTCGTCATCAGTTGTAGTTTCTACGGTATCTGTTAGTATAATTTGTAAAGATTTACAGCCTTATTCTAGAACCCGAATCCACATGCTGCAATCCGTGCGGAAACATGTGCAGCATTGCCAGCTATCACTTGTTTTTCGAAGATAGCTGAATGAAGGAAAACAAAGTGGAAAGGAATTGAAAAAGCACTCATCATGTGCTTGTTTATAGTAAAATTTATGGATTTTCAATGTTTTGAGGAAAATTATGGATTCTGATGCATTTGCAGTTATAGCAGCGGAGTAAGAGCGCGCTATGGCAATGGACTCACAAAGGTATGCGGAGCTGCCGGGCATAGTAACCATGGGCGCATCTATGTTAGCTTCTGGTTAAATTGGTGAACCACAAGCCAGAACTCCCCCTATGCCTGAAGGTCTGGTTCTCAATCCAGTTAATGCAATAACAGCTTCTTCCAAGCCATTGAAAACATGCACTTTGTTAGGTCCGCCACCTGTTGCGCTTGATTCTGCCTTCGGCCGCGCTTGGGGATTATAACCCTAAGAAGGGCTTCCGCATGTCAAAGGTATACAACATTTCTGGTGCATATCACTCCGGCTACGCGGCCACAGTATTTTTGCGCAGAACCCACGTCAAAATTTGCAAAACAGTGCATAGTGCAAACTGAGTTTATTAATAAGCTAGTGGTAGAAAATTTGAAATATTTATCCTACAAAAATGTGAATCCTTTGACTACACGTGTATGTTAAAGTTTTTGGATTCGGGTTATGCGTTTGGACACAACAACCGAAAATCGTTGTACAAATAACTAAACCGGACCCAAGTTTCTCAATAAGGGGCAACAAAGATTCTTTTTTGCTCGTTTATATGAAGCAGTGGCAAGAAATATACGTATATGCGAAAGGCAAATTTATCTGTTTAAATGAACACCACCAATATTTCTTGCAAACACACATTGATTTACATCTTATTTCGCCTCCGACACAGAATTGTTTTCGTACAAAATTACGCAAAAAAGTGTACTCGTTCGTTTTTACGCATGCCATTGTTACGAATTTCGAAAGTTCGAAAATACGATTCGGATTGCAGCATACTATTTCTACGATTCGTAGCAAAATCCGAATACGAAAGAGTTGCAGAATAGGGGTGTTAAAAATTTTATTTCCGCTGGTTTTAAAGTTTGTAATAGAAAAACGTTTAAATAATAGATCATCTTTAGGCCATTCAATGATTGTAATGTTGTGATTGCTAGCGTCTCCCTCTAGCCTCAAAATTGTTTCGTAACAGTCTTAACATTAATTAACTCGACATTATGTTTTGTGTGCGCACAAATTTTTAAAGTTAAAATTTCATTGTTATTATCATAAACTGTTAATGATCTAATACGCGGTACCTTTTTTTAGAAATTGTATACAAATTTCTCCTAAACTTTTACTGTCTGAGTTCAATTGTCTGCGTAATCTTTGTTTTGTAAGTCTTTACCGCAGCATTGTTTCGTCATAGCTCTGATTTTGACTGCAAGTACGTGCTTCGTCGATTCCCTGATTTCATAAAATGACTGCGTGAAAGTGCGTCTGCACCTACGTTTGCTTTACCCTTAATAGATATACTCGATGGTGAAATTGTATTCGTTTAATTCAAGCCGTATCCTTGTTAGTTTTGAGGCTGGATCCTTCAAAGTGAATAAATAAACTAAAGGTTTATGGTCCTATTTAACAATAAAATGAGCTCCGTAAACGTAGGGGTGAAATTGTTTAAAATAGATGGCTAAAAGTTCCAATTCTATAATTGCTTTTTTCTGTTCGGCTTTATTAAATGCTTTAGAAGCGAAACAAATAGGTAAATCACTCCCTTATTGCTCTTGGCTCAGTATAGCACCGCACCCAATTTTTGAGGCATCAACAGTAATAATAAATTGTTTTGAGAAGTCCAGGTATTGTAGCGATTTTGGTGAAATTAATGCTGATTTTAGAGACTCAAAAGCTTTATCACACGCACTGTCCCAAATAAACTAAACTTTTTTTCTGCCTAAATGTTTTAAAGGCGCTGCCAAAGACGCAAAATTTGGTATAAACCGTCTGTAATAATTAGCAAATGCGACGAATCATCTAACCGGATGTTTGTAAGTCGGTTTTCTTTACTTTTTAACTGCATTTATTTTGGTGTCATCTGGCAACAGACCTTCGGCTGAACATTTATGGCCTAAGAATGTAACTTCTGGCCGGAGAAAGTTGCATTTTAGGTTTTAAGCTGACAGCTCTGCATGTATTGAAAACTTTTGAAAGATCTTCGATGTGATGTGCTTCGCTACAACCAATTACGATTATATCGTCGACGTAAAGAAATGCCACATTTGGCGGAATACCGGAAAAAGCGATTGTCATCATTCCTGAGAATGAGTTTGGTGCTACGTTTAAACCAAACGGTAATACTTTCCATCTAAATGCTACTGGGTCGGTGCTAAAGGATGTTACGTCACGTGAGTCAACGTGTAAACGGATTTGATGAAATCCTGAAAAGAGGTCTAAAGTTGAAAAATACTTCGCTCGGCCATGGTTGTCTAAAATGTCATCTGTTCGCACAAGAGGGAACTTATCGGCAATCAGTTTTTTGTTAA
This sequence comes from Rhagoletis pomonella, assembly GCF_013731165.1. Lineage (NCBI taxonomy): Eukaryota > Metazoa > Arthropoda > Insecta > Diptera > Tephritidae > Rhagoletis > Rhagoletis pomonella. The sequence continues at coordinate 12,824 of NW_023459983.1, read as the reverse complement.
CCGCACGGAAGTCGACGCACATGCGGTACGCTTTTTGACCATTAGTGTCTTTTTTCGGAACAACAATTAAAGGGCTATTATAATTTGAGTAACTTTCTTCGATTTACTCTTTTTCTAATAGCTTGTTAACTTGACGGTTTATTTCTTCACGCTGGGAATATGGTACTCGGTAATTTTTAATGTAAACTGGGTTACTGTCTGTCAATCTTAATTTTTGTTCGTAAAAGTTGTTTAATGTGATTTTGTTGTCCGGACGTGCAATTATATCTGCGTAATCTCCGCACGAGTTGAGAAATTCGGTTTCAGTGCAACTGGGAATTTGTTTTTTCAAAATCCTAATGAGTTCTTTTGTCCAATTGTCATCGTTTTTTGTCTTATTAATGGAATAAATATTGAAATTAGAGAGTTTTTCAGTCTGAATGTTACAGTTCTTTACGTATTTTATGTCACTAGTGGTATTTATGACTCTGACTATTGGGTTGCTTGTACTAACGACGCATCTTGCCGTGAATACACCGTTATCAATTTCTTGTGATTCCGCAAAAAGTGGTTCCGGTGAACTTCCTAACTTTAAAAGTCAAAAAACTTCGCATCTGGGTGGAATTACGCAGGTATCGCTTTCAGTTCCGTGAAGAATCGGAATCGCGACTTTTTGTTGCCTACCCAGAAGGAAATGCAATTGCTTGCGTAGCTGATAACGCATTTATTGACTTTCAGGAAGTCTTTACCCAATATACCGTCCGCAGGGATGTCAATCTCGTTATTAACCACATGTAACGTATGTTTTATAAAAAAGTCGGAAAAAGTCAATTTTGTCGTAATTTTACCCAGACATGAAAGTGTTTGAAGTGACGCCCGTGACGTGGATAATATCATTCGTATCAATTGAAAAAATTCTTGCAAAAACTTGAGATTTTAATTAAAGGAATGTCGGATTGCGTGTCGACCAGAAACGTACATAGTTTTTTAGACCCGGAAATTTTTAATTGAATGAAATCTGAATTATTTAAGTTTAAGCAGTAATTGCCTTTTGTTCCAGAAAAAATCGTTTAGTTGGAATTAAACCGTGCACCATTGCTGTCATTATGATAGCGGTTTCTGTTAGCGGATCGAAATCGTTGATTGCTATAACTATTGATTTTATTATTATTAGAAGAAGATGACCTGCTATTTCTATAATTGCGAGTTGGGTTAGCCTCACGATAGCCACCACGTGAATTTCTAAATGTGTTACTACCATGCGATCGGAAAGTCAATACCTGACGCTCCTTCACCTCATTAGTCTGCTCTACGATCAGTTTTGCAACTACGTCTTTTGAATATGAAAATTTTGTTGAAGCTATAATTAGCGACCGCTCAGGTGAATCGGATAATTCTTCAACGCGTTTGGCAAAGTCTGAATAATTGTTGAAAAGAATTGTTATTAACATGTAACGCCGCTATCTTCCCTGCCACAACTTTCAAGTTGTCAGGTTTAATTCTATTGCGTAGAGCAGATTTTATATCACTAACAGAATTTATTTGTGGTGGTATGGCTTCGCGGGCTTTTCCTTCTAATTTGGATTTCAAAAATGCAATTAATGTACTGGTCTAATTTTCTTCAGCTAAGTCCTCAATCAAGCTAATCTTATCTAAAAACGACTCGAGCGCTAACGGATCCCCATTATAATTTTCCCTAATAATCGAAGCGCAAAGGCTTATAAAAGATTTCTTTTGCTCTGCCTTGGCCATATCTGTAAAAACTTTGGAATACACTGAAAAATTAGGTTAGCTAGTAGCAACTGCTGGAATCTCTAATACACTTAGCGAATGTTTGACGCTTGGAAGCGAAGTGCTTCTTTTCATAGAAAAGCTTACTGAAGCTTGCGATTTTGCGTCGGAGTACTCTTCTTCGGATTCAGAGTCAACAAAGTCTGTTTTGCAAATGAACGTTAGGCTCACTAGTGGAATTTTAATTTGACAATTCAATTTAATAAAACACTTCCTTGAAAGATCCTTGCAACGTGTTAACTTTACCTGTACTTCACCAAACTCACACGCTTGGTTATGACCCTTGACGTGTAATAAAATGTTATTGTACGAACTTATAAGCGAATCTCTATACTCGTTGAATTTTGTTAGATTTGTCGGAAGCGGACGATTTTGCAAAATTCTCTTCGTAATTTTTAAAAACTGTGTATAATTTTCTTTAAATTCTTCGCCAAATTTGGTCATAACACGTTAAGTTTAGTAAAATACTTCTTAAAAATGGAACTGCAGGACTTTAAAAATCCTAGAAAATCTAACATACATGCCCACGTAACAGCGCTGCTCACCAGCCAGCAAATCACAAATAAGAGCGCCCTCTGCTGTTAATTTGTACGGAATACAGCGCAAAGCAAGGGTTATGTAACATATACATGCGTGCTAATGTTAACGTTAATGTTTATTCTTATGTTAAAAAAAAAACAAGTATGTATGTACAGTTCATGGATAAATAATGTTTTTTTTTTTTTTTAATCTTTTCTTTGGACGTTGTGGTAGCGCACTACCCTCAAGTGGCCCAACGAAACCAGGATAAGCCTGTTTACTTTCCGCCCCCCGCGGGACCACCGTTAGGCATTACTTCACGGGGAGGGATGCGATGAAAATGCCGCCTTTTGTTCCGTGCCGCCACTTATCCCTTCATGTGGCGGGCTTTATGGGCTCGTTGCTTATATCGAGGCTATCGCGTTGATAGTATTCCCTTCTTGCTGTTGTCGTTCGTGTCTGCGCCTCATCTGCTCACTGGTACGCAACTGTTGCATCACCTGAGCAGCCATGCTGCATACCTCTTTCCATGCTTCTTCGTTTTTCAACATTAGTGGGACCAGATTTCCTGGGGAAGCCTTTATTCCTAGCGCTTGATTAAGTCTGCTCCTCAGCGCGCTAAATCGGGGGCATGCGAAAAATACGTGTTCCGCATCTTCAATAGCGGCTTGTCCGCAGTGGTCGCAATATGGGTCCTCTTCATGTCGAAAGCGGTGGAGATAAGCCTTAAAGCATCCGTGCCCGCTCAGAATTTGTGTGAGGTAGAAATCTACCTCACCGTGTTGTCGTTCCACCCAGGCGCCAATGTTCGTGATAAGCCGATAAGTCCACCTACCGTTCGACGCTTTCTCCCATCTTTTCTGCCACTGGGATATGCTGCGCTGCCTCAGTGCATTTTTGTCCACGGTTCCGGCAGCGTGTGTTTGGTCACGCTTTGCCTGTCTTGTGTCGCTCATTTCTTGAGCCACGAGGTCGAGTGGGCATAGGCCTGCTATAACAAGGGCTGCTTCTTGTGATACTGTTCTAAAAGCTGAACAGACTCTAAGAGCACAGAGACGATGCGTAGCCCTAATACCCCGAGTATACGAAGGGCGCTTGAAGGCGTTACTCCAGACCGTTGTCCCGTATAAGAGTATGGATGTCACCACTGCTGCTAGGATTTGCCTTGTCGCCTGTCTTGGCCCGCCGATGTTCGCCATTAACCGAGAAAGAGCGGCTGCCGTCCCCGCAGCTTTTTGGTTAGCATACTCTAAGTGGTCACGGAAGCATAGGCGATGATCTATAAGGACGCCAAGATACTTCACATATGGTTTCGACTCTATAACGCTATCTCCTACTCTAAGTACAACCTTTTCAACTTTCTTACGGGTGCTTATAAGTACAGCCTCGGTCTTGTGGTCTGCTAGCGTTAGCGCCTTAGCATTTAACCATTGCTTGGCTGCTGTTATTGCGGCTTCCGCAATGTCTGTAATTTCTCTGAGTGTTTTGGCCTCCACCACGATTGATACGTCGTCCGCGAAACCTACAAACGTTGCGCTTTTGTGGACTTTTAGTCGCAGGATGCCATCGTACATGACGTTCCACAGGAGGGGTCCTAGTACCGATCCCTGGGGCACGCCGGATGATACTACTTTGTCAGTCGTTTGTTTTTCGCTGTCATAGCGAAGAATTCTATCCGAAAGATAGTTGGAAATGATTGCCTGCAGGTAAGTTGGCACCTCTAAGGCGCGGAGGGCATTTAAAATTTCCTTCCAGCTCGCACTGTTAAACGCATTTTTGACGTCAAGGGTGACAACCAGGCAATATTTCTTAGTACCACCCAACCACCGCTTGCCAGCAATGGCCTTTTCAGCGATTGCTTTAACTACATCGATTGCGTCTGTAGTTGAACACCTTTTTCTGAAGCCGAATTGGTTTTTAGATAGATGAATCTCTGTGGCCTCTTCGAGTCTACGTTTTATAATATGCTCGAGTACCTTACCGGTTGAGTCCAGCATGCACAGTGGGCGATATCCAGCAGAAGAAGTAGGGTTTTGGACCTTTGGTATGAGTACCAGCTTCTGGAGCTTCCATATGTTTGGGAATATTCCTTCGCGAAGGCATGAAGTAAAGACGCTGGCAAATACTTCCGGATTGCAAGCAATCGCCTTTTTTTAGGGCTACGTTTGGTACTCCGTCAGGTCCTGGTGCCTTGTTAACGGCTATCTCGCCTCCCGCACTTGTGACCTCTTCTACCGTTACCTCCGGGACGGTACTAGTAGGTTCCTCACAGAGTTCCCGCGTGAACGTTGTATGTGCGGGAAAGAGATCGTGTATGATTTGTGCAAGGAGCGTGGGGCATGTTGGCTGTACTGTATGCTTAAATTTTTTGAGCACAAGTTTGTAAGCAAACCCGAAAGGGTTGCTGTTCAGTTCATAGCAGATGTCTTTAAACATTAGCTTTTTGCTGTCATAGATAGCTTTCTTAAACAGCTTTCGCTTTTCCTTATAGTCCATCCGGAGATGAGTAGCATTTTCTGTGTTTCGTGAGCGCTGGCAAACTCTTCTGGCACGGTTACATTGTGTTCGTAACGCGGCTATCTCGTCGTTCCACCAGTAGGCTGGCTTGCGAGCTTTATGCCGGTTTTGGCGCACCATAGCTACATCACAAGCCTCAACAATGGCTTTCATGAGCTCAGGTGCTGCGGCTACTGCCGGGCCTGAAACGTGCGTATTGCTGAAGGCTACCTCGAAGAGTTTTTCGTCAAAGCTTTTTACCTTCCATCCGAGGCGTCTCTTGGGAGGGGCTATGTCGATAGCTGGTTTCTCGATGGTTATTATCATTGCCCTGTGGTCGCTATGGGTGTAGCAGTCGCTGATATGCCAGGTGGCATCCCTGCTCAGCCCACTGCTTATAAAGGTCAGGTCGATAATGGATCCCCTTCCGTTCCTACAAAAAGTGTTTTCGGTGCCAGTATTCAGCAGAATAACATTAAGTGCTGCTAGAGCATCGAGTAATTGTCTACCCTTTGCGTTTGTTCTTCTGCATCCCCACTCTACTGCCCAAGCGTTGAAGTCTCCTGCTACGAGCGCCGCACTCCTCTGTCTGACGTCGCAAACTAGCTCGTCGATGATGGCTGTAAAGCTAGCCAGATCAGTGCTCGGTGGTATGTAGCAGCTATAGACGTATAAATCGTTTATTCTGGTGCTTACGAACCCGCTTGTGGATGAAGTTACTACAAGGTGCTGCGGGGTGGTGTTGCAGCTCCAGATCGCGCACTTTCCTGTTATATTATTTATCCACGCTAGGTGTTCTTCATTTTCATAAGGTTCACTTAATAAGGCGAGGTCAATATTTTGCTCGAAAACTGTTTGTGTAAGCAGCTCTTGGGCCGCTTGGCAATGGTTGAGGTTGAGCTGTAGACACCTCATGATCGCCGTTGTTTAGTAGCTCCTTGTTTTGCTCTCGCCCGTTGGAAGGCCACACAAAAGCGACTGCCTGTTACATGGTTTGGGTTGCTTTCGCCTTGTTTGGCACAGAGGGCGCATGACGGGCTATTTGAACAGACTCTTGCTTTATGGTCTTTTCCTCCGCACCTGAAACAAAGAGAAGTGCGGTCCTCTTCGTTCTTACACTTCTTAGCTACATGTCCATATTCATGGCATTTGTAGCATCTCACCAAATCTTCTTTTTCCCTTATGCGGCAAACAACCCATCCGATGCGGACTTTTGATTTTTCCAGCAGCTTATAAGCAGTTGCTGTTGGCAGACTCATGGTGCAGGTTTGCGTGTTCCCATATGCAGCTCGCATGGACCGAATTGCCGTCAGGCCAATATGGGCGTCGATAAGGCTATCGTTTACCGCTTTCAGCACCTCCTCCTTGGATGTTACCTCATCCAAATCTTTAATTTCAATTAGTGATTCTTGGGTGAGGGATCGGACCTGCGCATTGTCGCCCAGTATAGTTTCAACCGCTGCCTTAAACTTTTGGGTTAAATGATTGGCCGGCTTCTTGAGTTCGAACAAAAGCTCATCGCTTGCCGTTTTCCGTATGTTTTTAACATTCAGGCTGAGTTCAGTTAGTTCAGGCTGTGATTTGATTTTCCTCAACATCTCTGCGTATGTCATATCGCCGTTTTTCTTCAAGATCACAGCATCGGGCTTCATTGGTTTACCTCTAACCTTACGTCCCGATACCTTAATCCACCGCTCCGTTGATTGGCTGTTTTTCGATCCTATGTGATCGCCTCCACTGACGCCTGGTTGGTTTGCGCCGATTTTCCCTTCGCGTTGCAATGGCATAGGCTGCGCGCCTATTGGCTCGTTCTGCGTAGCGACGTGGGAGTGCTGCATTGTTGGATAGCCAGTCTTCATTGCGTGCAGCTCTTTGTTACCAGCATTAGCTCTTTTTTTTCTTCTCCTTGGTATTGCTCTCCGTTTGTGTTGCTTTAGAGTCGCATGCAGTGGGCGGTGGCACTACCTTACATTCAGCCAGTATTTTCTGGTGCTGCTTGGCTATTGAGCTCACTAGCTCTCTCATCGTCATGTTAATGTGCCGCTGCCCTTCCATCATATTGATGAGCTCTCTTATGCTCTCGCCTAACACAATGATTAACTCTCGCTCTTCTTTTATCTCATCTGCTCCATCACTTTCGCTTTGATGTCTTTCGCACGCATCTCTGAAGCTCGGAGATTTTACCTCCAGTTGTTGTGCGCTCGCAATTGGTTGATCGGGTGTGAGTAATTGTTTTCTCACTGGTGGTCGCGCAATTCTCGCTCGGCTTGCGAAAGCGTCGAGAGCATCGTTTGCATTATCGCTTTTTGACATTATTTCGCTTTCTCTTCATACTCGCCAGGCCGAAGGTATTCAGTGCTTGGTTTGGTATTTGTAATTTTAAGCACTGTTGCTACCAGCAGTAGAGCGAGAAGGTTATTGGCAAGGTCGGTGACCCTTTGCTGGGTACTTGTGTACTCTAAGTGTATCGCGCCGATTGCTTACCAGCTCTCCCTTCTTCGCTTTCGAAGCAGTAGGCAAGTAGTTAAGCGAGTTTTATGAGTTTTTGATTTTTAATTTTTTATTTTAAGTTCAGACACTGTATATGCTTAGGAGGCGATGCCTTGGCGCCCTCGATCTATGGTGACGCAATTTAAGGCTATCGGCACCTTTCAACACTATTTTTGTCACTTGGTTATAATTTTTTACACTTTCCACAGGAGCACTTGAAAAAAACACGTCTTCACTCTATGGATGACACTTCACTGTGTCTGGATAAATAATGTAGGCAATTGCATATGTATGTACACGGACCAATTAACATTGCTGTTAGAACTTACATTTGTATATGAATATTTATGTGCATACCAGGGTTGTTGCGAATATTCGCATTCGCATTCGCATCCGCGGAGCTTCCGCATTAATTTTAACATTCGCATTCGCAATAATCAGTGCGGATCTTTTGCGAAAGCGAATATTGAAGAGACCCAAAATAACAGTTATTCTTTTTACGAGTTAAACTTGGCCAAATATTTTTTATTCCGAAATAAAAGTCCTTTCCGGGTAATAAACAAACTGCCAGGATATTCTGACAGGCAAATTCAGAAACAACCAAAAGAATGAGAATGAAGAATTCTTTGGAAAAGAACGGGGTTTAAACAACGATCTTGCTATGATGCTGGGTTGTGAAGATGAAAGTCAGGAGGATACATCCGACATTTGCAGCCCCGATGCAATTCTCAAAAAGGAATTATTGCACCGCAATAAAGAAAAAAATCTTTTGCGAATGCGAATATTGAAGAGACCCAAAATAACAGTTATTCTTTTTACGAGTTAAACTTGGCCAAATATTTTTTATTCCGAAATAAAAGTCCTTTCCGGGTAATAAACAAACTGCCAGGATATTCTGACAGGCAAATTCAGAAACAACCAAAAGAATGAGAATGAAGAATTCTTTGGAAAAGAACGGGGTTTAAACAACGATCTTGCTATGATGCTGGGTTGTGAAGATGAAAGTCAGGAGGATACATCCGACATTTGCAGCCCCGATGCAATTCTCAAAAAGGAATTATTGCACCGCAATAAAGAAAAAAATAAGTATAACTAAAATTGGTCCACTGGTGCAGAGTCAATCGAAAACAATTTACAATTTTGTAAAGTTAAAAGTTTTTCAAGTTTCCCGCCTCGAGCTAGTAGTTATTTAGTGGTGCAGGTTTGATTTACGACCGTTTAAAAGTTTTTATTAAATACAATGTTCCAATTTTTAAATTGAAGTACTGAAAAAAAACATTATTCAAAATTAGTAACATTTCCATTTTTTATTTATCTAAGTAAATCACCTAATTTACTCACCTAAATTATTTCTTAAAAATACTTGACATCCGCATTCGCATTCGCATCCGCGGATGTTAGCTTTTAAACATCCGCATCCGCTTTCGCATCCGCGGATGTCTAAAATTCCACATTCGTAACATCCCTAGTGCATACATATGTATGTATATAATTACGCATAAAAACCCTGCTGCTATGCTGCTCGCAAGAAGTTGCAAGAATTTACAGGATTTTACCAGAAAGCGTTCCCGTACTCGGTTCTCTGGCGAAGTAGGGGAAAAATGAGAGAGTAAAGTCGATCCTGTGTGTGTCGGCCGTTGTGGTGTAGTGGTAAGCAGTGCCCGCTTTCACTCATCAGAACCTGGGTTCAAACCCTGGTCAAAGAAACATCCCAAAAATTAAGGTTAAAAGGTTTTTTCTTAACAGCGGTCGTCCCTCGGCAGGCAATGGCAAACCTCCGAGCGTATTTCTGCCATGAAAAACAGCTTCTCATTAAAATACAATTGCCGTTCGGAGTCGGCGTAAAACTGTAGGTCCCTCCGCTTTGTGTGACAACATCAAGGCGCACGCCACAAGTCGGGGGGAGAAGCTCGGCCGAACACTAACATATGTGTTAACGCCAATCTATTATTATTATTATTAAAATCGATCCTCTCTTTGTCAGAAGTTGCAAGATTTTACCCGAAGAATTTTTGCTGGTAAAATCTGGTAAAGTGTCAAACCACCACCTGTTAAAATGATTTCAAATTTGAATAAGCAAAATCAAAAGTGCATCTGCATTTTCAGCTTATTAAATATTAGCCAATGCCCGCTTACTTCGCGGCGCCTATTAAGAACTTTTGCGTTGGCCAATGCAAAAGAGCGTTTAAAAGCAAAAATTGACTGCAAAGTCACAATTTTTGGTTTAAGGTGAAGCCACTAAAGCGCAGTATCCTCCTCACACATAGGCCAATAATAGTAACGCTGTGATACCAAGAATGATAGAATACAAGATTGCGCCGATCAGAGAGGATTTTTGAGAATAACTTTTATGTGACATCACACTGGTGCAATTGCGAGAGAGAAATCGGCGCAACCTTTGTATTCTCTCAATCGTACTGTGATACCATATAGAATACGAATCTTTTTCGGTGTCATGAGCCTTACCGATGTTCTTATTTCCACCTGTGAGATCGGCGAAATGAGTCGTGTGATCTCTTGAAAATCTTTCAAATGAAGCAATTGATATACCTACGGTGATCTTTCCTTGTTAATTTGTTATGTGGGATGACTGTTGGTTAAGGCGAGGCGGTTTCCAGGCATGGTTGCGGGCCCAGGCTAGCTCGCCGCTTGCAGTGGGAAAAAGAACTCAAAAGGGCATAAACAAAAAAAAAGACGTGATAGCTAAAGAAGAAGGCCTGTCCAGTCAGGTGGAGTCGTCACACCCCCTCTGCGTGCCTCGCATACGCAGCCATGGGCGTTGCGTCGACTCCTATAACCGTTGCAACGCCCCCTAGGCCTCACTTTACCACTCCATGTTGGATCTCTTGATCCCTCACTTACACGGCAATAACAACATAGGCATACTCATTAATATTTCCTTTCTTTATTTACAAATATTTTGTATATAATTATTAGCTCCTGTATGCCTACTTTAACACCTACAAAGAAATCTTCTAAACTCAAAACAAGTTGCTTGTCCTATAAAATCCAAATCCAGGGTATTTAAAAAGTTTATAAAATTTACAAAATAAAAAGAAAATGCTTTTATATACATGTACAGAAAGATTTAATACTAAGCAGTACTTGCAATTCATGCGCACCGCAAAAACCTATAAAAACAACTATTTCGTTACAATAAAAAGAGAAAAATGTGAATAATGAAAAAAACTAACAAAATTTAAGAACGTACTTCAATCGCGGGTTGAAAACTTCAAAAATTCAATTGCAAATTCAACCCCTTTTTTTTTGTTTTTTTGTATATGTACGGTTGTGTGAACACCCCTATTAAAAATATTTCAACCTTCACCTTTCAGCACCTTTTTTTACAAAGTTCAAAACTCGCGTCCACTTGCACTTTCTCGGCACCGTAACTTACTTCAGCCTCTTTCAGTGCCGTTTTATTGCACTTCGCCTGGCCGAAGTGGTCACTCATTTCTCATGTTCTTACTCAAATTGAAGTTGTCCTACCACACACACATACACACAACACACACAAACACGCACACGCCAAACGCACGCTTCCCTGCAAAAAATGGGACTAATCCCCGGGATGACTCCGCGAGCAATCGCAAAGGAACATGCGACTAATACTACTTTTGATCTCTTTATATGGAATGAACTGTTCGCTTTTGTTCGAGCATGTCCTATGAAGAGACTAATTGTTCACCTTTATACCCGAAAGGGTATAAAAAGCGACTAGTCACTTTTAAAAAATAAAAATAAAAATTTGCGCCAGCTGAGATTCGAACCGGGTTGCTCAGTTTGGTTAGACGAATACTCTCTCTGTGTGCCAACGCCGCACATGAAATTTCATTGACTAAGTGCATACATATCCTTAAATCGTTAATAGTACCCGTTAGAGATGAGTTGGGGACTAACTGATCTCCAATTATACCCATAAGGGATGAGTCGACACTAATTGATCTCCATTATTACCCGTATGAGACTAGTTGCGACTAATTAATGCCCAATCATACCCGATTGAGAGTAATCTCGGCATACTCTCTTTAGAGATTAGTCGCACAATTTTTTGCAGGGTTAGAACTGCTTTATCGAACCGCCGGGCCAGCGAAGTTTCACCCCTTTAGTGTTGTATGGTGTGTACAGGGAACATTCGCACACATACTAACACAGCCACACTAGGTGAAAGGCTTCGTTACACGCTCGTACCCGCCGATGGAGCCTGCAACATGGAGCGTGTACGTAAAAAGGTTTATAACGCAGCCTGTCCTGGTTTTGTACCGACTAACGTGTGGCTTCGACCCACGACCTATAGCCGGGCTTTCAGTGCCTTGCTAATGTTTCGAAGGGTTTCATCTTACTTATCGTAATCTAGCTACGTACATCCACATTTTTACGCACAGGTTCTACTCCTACCTCACATAATAATGTACTTGCTACAGCGCACACCATAATTATTACTACTAAATTAATCAATAATCACACAAATAAAAAGTTAATAAAAGTGTGCATACATAAGTCAGGTAAATATATATATATATATATAAATAAATAAAATACATATCACAGAGTTCGTAATAACCTAGTCAAGTGGTAAAAAAAATGTATAAAAACAACTAAAAAAATATCACAGAGTTATGAATATGCGGTCAAATGGAAAGAAAAATATCACAGCGAAATAAATCAATAAATAACTACATATGACTAATAATAATAAATACATAGATAAATAAATAAATGAATTAATAAATAAGTGATTAAATAAATAAATAAATGAATAAATAAATAAATAAAATTGGACAAGTTAAAAAACATAAATAAATAGTCAGTTAATTAATAAGATAACCAAAACATATAGACAAGTACTAACGCACATATACTTAAACACAACACGTTGCACGTTACACAACATACATGAAAACTATGCTACAAAAATATCTTTAGCATGGTATACCCCGATTCTCTTTCCACTGGTGTCACCTAGTTCATACATCGAGTTACCAATCGTTTTCAAAACGATGCATTAAACATGCTTTGGAGCTAGTTAAGCATTATAATTTTCCACATGGGAACTTTGTTTAAAATTTCGGCGGTACACCGCCTGTCCAATCTGAAATTTTACTTCTCTACTCCTAGTGTTATACGCCTTTTTACTTCTTTCATAGGCCAACTTCAGCTCACTCCTTACTTTATTCCTAATTAACTAGGCTCTATCCGCTGGAGTTTCTATCGCATAATCTTCCTCCCCAACTGCGCCCAATCTTCGGTATAGCTCATATGATGCAGCATGCTGTATCATAGGCATACCGAAGAGGGCATAGTACGGGGAGCTATTAATCGCAGTGTGTACCACACTGCGCAAAGCGAAGGCGGCATCGCTGATATGTTTATCCCAATTCTTTTGATTCTCGCTATTATAAGACCTCACAGTCTGCAGGACAGAACGATTTACTCTCTCGGCCGCATTAGCCTGAGGCGAGTAAAAGGCCGTCCGAATATGTTTGGTCCCGTACTTTTCTAAAAAATGCATTGAACATTTCCGATACAAATTGCTTCCCGTTGTCAGA
>NW_023459982.1:28472-44812 GCF_013731165.1 Rhagoletis pomonella | reverse complement strand
GCGAATTTAATTCGCCTAGTCAGTACAGTTAGGAAGTCTACGAACTATTAGTTAGTTCAATTCAGTAGGTCATTGAATTAAAACTAGTTCGAAATTTAAATGAACTATTTGCTCCAGGTTTGCGCTTTTAAAATTTTAATTATATTCATATATATATATATATATGTATATACATATTAAATAATGCAATTATTTATTCATTTATTAATTAAAGTGAGCCGAGTGGAAGAAAGTGCGAAAGGCAACAGCAAAAAAATATTAAAAATCAACGGTAATATTTTGCCCTTTAAACGTGTACATTATTATACTGAAATTAAATTGGCTTCTAAAAATTAAGAGTGAAAAGTTTAAAACTTTTTTAATTTGTTAAATTTTTGTGAGTTTTTCCCAAAGTTTTAAACTTTAACTTATATGGCGTATGCTATAAAATTTTTATAAAAAATTAGTGAAAAAATTTAACATTTAAATATTGTTTTTACATTCGTTAATAAATTAAAGCAATTGAACTAAAAAATTTAAGCTTTTTTAAGGGAATCGTGCCAGTGTGGGTAATTTCACCGAAAATCGGGGAATTTCGCGGTGGCCAACGGGGAGAAAGATAAAATGAGTTGGCATCCCTGGTATGAAGCGCCGACCACTGATTTAAACAGAAAGAAATTGTTTGACTCCTTTAATTTATATTTTGATTTGTTTACCCCGAGCGACGTCGGTAGCTCTGCTAGGTAATTGATATGGCTGATATTCAAAATATTCCTGTAGAAACTGAGTCACCATACGAGAAGATAATGGAAAAACTGGAGTAAGTATTTTAGTTAGTTAATACAAATTTGATAGATATTTGCTCAAATTCTAAAAATATTATCTATATATTTGAAAAGCAACAAATACTTTCTAAAAAAGAAATTATATTCTCTAAATAATTGAAAATAAATTGTACATAATTTAAAAATTAAAAATTTATCAATTTACAGTGCTACGACTCCGCTCATAATAAACTATATTTATCTATTTGTATATTGCTAAAGTACGTATAATAATAAATTTTGTTCATCTAACAGGAGCTGCAGTGGATTGCCCTCTACTTGGTGGTCCGACGGGTATAGAGGAATTTAAGGCTGCAATGCTGGATGTCCTTAAAAGCACCAAGCAAAGCTACCGAAGTAAATGAAAAAAGAAAAACTTGTGGGAGCGTATAATGGGCAGACTTTGTCTAGAAAAGATATCTAAGAAGAGCTTGCTTCTACTAAAGAAAGCTCTGCTCTTGAGTTATCGGAGGGAGATATGGCAGATTCGAACTCAGACGATTAAAGTTTTTTCAAATAAAGTGTTGTCCTTATTGGACAGAAACTTTTATGACGCGGGTATTGGTTATTAAATACGACTTTGCTGGTTTAACTTAAACAACTGTTTGCGTTGGCTGGTAAACCTCAACAGACTATTGCAATTAGCTTTTTAGTTCCTCAGCATAAAATATATACTTTTGTTGTACTTAATTCTATCAATTGAATGAAAATATATAAATAAATTATTTTAAAACCCTCAGAAGTTAGCCCCATAGAAAAGCACTCAAATAATAATACACTTAATTTATTTATTTTAAATGCTTAAAAATAGTAATTGTGAAATATTTTACGAAAATGAAATTAAGACGTGCTTTAATTTGGTGTTCTTCTAAAACTATCACTGTAGTATTTATGTAAGTACAATCCACACGTCGGGCAGGCCTACGGCTAGCAAATCGGGCAGGACTATCGCCGGCACGGTGGGAAGCGTCGAGCGTCGGACCACGGTTTGGCTATTTCGCCGCCCATAGCGCGCACATTACGCTGCTTATTCGCCGGCACGACGCAAAGTGGGCTGAAATTGGCAGGCAGAGACTTAGGTCTTTAAATGTGTATTTTAGAACTATATGATCCACTGTCATAATTTTATGCTATAAAACTTTTTTCATAAAACTTAAATTTAAAAAGTTATTAGACTTTACTTTTGTATAGGTAAATAAAAATCGATAATATTATGTTAGAATGGATTTCACGAATTTTTAATGTAACCGGTTAAGTATTTAACTAATTAATGAAATTTCACATCTACGTAATTCAATATTAAGGAACTATCTTATTTTCGAAGTAAAGAAATTTAGGGGATAAGTAGTGTTGTATGTATTATAACCTGAATGTGTATCTGCTTGCTTGTATAGGCAACGTCAAGCTAGAACTCCATAGGCAAGCGTATGCGAGATCCGTTGGCATGTGCTTCCGTGTTGATAATTGCATTTTGCAGTTTCGTATGAAAATGTAATTCAAACTGTACTTTTTATCACTAAATTGTACCAAATTTTGATTACTATTATTTTTCTAATAAGTTATTGTGTACATGTTGTATTTAAATATTGTTCCTAATAAAGTAAAAATAGCTGCTAAAAATTTAGAAACAATATTACCTTTGCTTTACACTTTTATATCAGATATTATGATTTTAAATCAGTAGTGGGCATTTCATATCACACGTACAGCTCAACTGTACGCTTTTCACACGTATATGCTCACACACAGCGTTGCAAGTAACTTCGTTAATAAAATCCAGTCCAAATATAACATAAATCCCGTTTTGTGCTAAAGTTATAACAGAAATCCCGCGCTATATTTATATTATACATAAAATGCTTTTAGATGAAGAAACACAAGCATGTATGTACATAAGGGCGGGTCAATTTTTTTTTTACTATACGCGTATAGCATAGAAGGATTCCACATGTAAATCTAAGCAAATTTGCTGAAGAAACAATAGAAGAAAAATCAATTTGGAGTTTGCCAATTGGAGAAAATAGGTTTCGAAGTAAATGAGAAATTTTTCACTTTGCGTCCTCTGGTGAAATTTATAAGTAAAAGATAAGTCCAGAAAAGGATTCTTAGTACCAAAAAATCGCATATAGCATGTTTTTAAACAAAGTTGAAGCACTTTCCAGGCACTACAGCAAAATGCTAAGAAACCTATTTTTGCCATTTGGCAAACTCCAAATTGATTTTTGATCTATGGTTTCTTCGCAAATTTGCTTAGAATTACTCGTAGAATCCTGCTGTGCTAAACGCGCATGGTCGGAAAAGCCTCCCATACAAATTGACCGACAGTAATGTACATATATATATATTCAATATACATAGGATTTATATGGACCACGTCAAAACGCTTGCGGCTCTGCTCAAAAATGGTGGAGAGCTATCGTTGCTTTTAAGATGTTAAGAGTTAGGGTTTTTTTTTTAGAATCGAAGGTTATGTGACGCTTATAAAAAATAACGATTCGGTACTCAGTCAGCGTTTTACGACCAGTTTCCAGAAAATTTTCCTATGAATCGTTTATGAAAATCCAGATAAGGAACAAAAATCGTAACAAAAGGTCACTATATATGTTTTTGGGATCGCTGAACTGGAATCCGGGGTTAGTTTGGTCTCACGAGGTCAGTACCGCGGTGATTTAAAGATCAACTAGACAAACTATTGAAACCTCAGGGTGAATTAGCGAAGTGATTTTGGAAAAATCTGAACTTCCGAAGTTGTCTATTGATTTTTATAAATGATACCTAGTTTTACTAGGAATAAAACAAAGTAGTGACTAAAAGAGAATATTTTATGTTAAAATTTTGCCAAAAAATGTTGTAGAAGTGGAAAAAATAATAAAAGTTGGTATACATTTTAGATTTATTCCAAAAAATTTTCACATATTTGCAATGCGCTCACAAAACTTATAATTTATTTAAATAATACAAATATCCGCTGTGGCCGCTATGGTGCAATGGTAAGCAGTGCGCGCTTTCACTCATCAGCACCTGGGTTCAAACCCTGGTCAAAGCAACATCGCAAAAAATATAGAAAAGGTTTTTTCTTAACAGCGGTCGTCCCTCGGCATGCAATGGCAAACCTCCGAGTGTATTTCTGCCATGTAAAACAGCTTCTCATAAAAATACAATCGCCGCTTTGTGTGACAACAGTAAGGCGCACGCCACAAGTCGGAGGTGAAGCTCGGCCAAACACTAACATATGTGTAAGCGCCAATCTATTATTATTATAATACAAATATCCTTCTTCCCTAACTCTTATATAAACTTAAAATTGGTTAAATAATAACCGAACTTAAACTTGTTTAGTGCCGGAACTCATGCGAAAATAGTTTTTAAGAATAAGTTCACTATTTTAGGATGTTAGAAAAATTTCAAACGCAGTTTCATGAATTAGTCGATCAGCGCTACGATCTGTAATAGGTGGATTAAAAAGTTTATGATCAGTGTAACACCGCGTAATAGAATCACCCAAAATACTTTTCCACTCATCGTTTAAATCAAACTGATCAAAATCTGTGTATACCGCTATGCTTTCTAAAGACTTGTGCTTAGTTAATTATTTTACATTCATTTAAAACAAGTTCAGAGCCATCCAAATTTATTTCATGTGAATGAAGGTCCGCTGATAAGATTCATATGAACGTCGTTAATTTACCACAGAGCATGGCAGCCTTTTCTTAATTATCAATTACTAAATTTTATTTCTCGTTATGGTATGCAAAAAATCCCGTTTTTGGACAGAAAATCCCATTCGCCCTTTTTAGTTATAAAATCCCTAAAAAAGGGCGAAATCCCGCAAATTGGTAACACTGCTCACACATTACATAGCCGAACAAAAAAACGAAATTCAACCAATGAATCAGTCTGGCATAAGCTCTTGCCGAGGCATGTTGCCAGTGTTGCCGTGAATAATTTTTACTGGTAGCCAAATTCCTTTAAAAAAAGGGTTAAAAAAGTCGTTGTGGCTAAAAATGGTAGCTAAATTTTTTTACTTACATATACATATATAAGTATACACGCAAACATTTTGAATAAGTAATGGTATATAAAAACAATGATCTCGGTTTCCAACCAAAAACCTTTTTGTATAAAAGGGGAAATATACGACACCAGCTTGCTGGCTCCATCAAGCGATTGTACCATCAGGCTCGAAGCATATAACTTACCAGGATGCTGGTACAATATTTATTTCTTTACAAATGAGGTCGAGGAAAGATCGAAATGATTAGAGCCGAAATTTCATAACTTTTCTAGCATTTTGTTAAACATTGTTTTTTTTTGTTTAATTCACAACTGCAATATCGTGAAGTTAATCTTCCACAAACACGGCTTTGACTCATATAGTGCAAGAAATTTACGCCAGAATACTTTTTACTTTAAAAATTTCACCACTCACAACACCAGCATGCTGGTACAATTATAAAATTTTCAAATAGTTTTTGAAGTCGCACCAGGAGCTGGTACAATCACACCACAAGAACATACACGGTCAATCGACTTGATGGGCCATTTAACAAATTAAGCATATTAAGGGCCGTAAACTTATCGGCGCGTATTCATAGTCCAGCCACTAAGTCGAAACTAATAAAGTTGCAACTTAAATTTAAGTACCAACTTAAAATTCACTTCTATTCATAGTCGCATTTCAGACTTCTACTAAGTAGTTTTAACTTAATTTTACGATATTGCAAAACGAGTGTGAAAATGTATCGATTTTTCTTTACGATATTTTGGAAAAATTACATTTTTATTAAATAATGTCAAGTTTGATATCTGTTTATGTAATTTTTACTTTCATTGCATGTCTATGCAAAAGAATAAGGTATAGGTTTCTTGTTAATTGTGTGAAACAGCCAGAACTACCGCAATGATGTGAAGTCGATGCTTATCGAAAGCATGCTGTGAAACATACAAACACATATCTAAATTTTATGCCATAATTTGCTTTAACAAGTTTGAAATTGACTTATTATTTGAGCATTTATATATGTAAATCATTCCAATTATAAAATTGTGATGTAGCCTTATTCGAATTGTAATACGCATTTAATTTCACCGTCCGATTCAAATGGATCGCTCTTTGTAAATTTCAATTGGAAATCATTCAATATTAGCAAAATCACGCTCTGCCGAACTTAATTTTTACATATTTCGTCTTTTTTCCTTAATTTAGTAAAATACTTCTTCCTAGTTACGACTTAATTGCAGCTGCAGCCGAAACTAAATTTTAAGTTGGTACTTAGCCAGAAAAGTCGAAAATAAGGCGACTATGAATAGCTTTAGTTGTAACTTACGATAGTTTCGACTTACCGCCCTATTCCCACACCGCTGACAAAACTCAGTGGCTGACTATTTACCTTTACTACTGCGCCTAATACTATGCCGCAAATTTATTTTAAGCTGTCGTATGACAATTGTCAGTTTTATTGTTATGACCTACTGAATAAGTGACAACGGCGAAACAATGTTTATATTATGTTTCAGGCGCAGTAATTGTGACAATAATAATATGATGAATTTTGTCAGTGTTGTGAGAATAGGGCGGTTAGTTGTGAACTAAATATGACTATGAATATGCGCCATCTATTTTAAACTATAGTTAAATCGTTAATAGATAAGTTAACAGCCCTAACACTTTTACGGTATGTAAGTATAAAAACGTAAGGAACATACAATACATATATGTATGTCTTTCTTAGTCAGTCTTTCTTAGTTTAAAAATTCATCTCTTACATAAATGAAAAAAAATAAGATCAAATTAAGCATATACATCTTTTTCATGCCAAGTATGAATAAATTCCCCAAAGGGCTAGGGGCAATTTTAAATTTATGTGGCCAAAAAAAGTATGTGGTAGCTAAATTTAGCTACCAAAGGGCTAAAACGGCAACACTGCATGTTGCAGATTTTATCGAAAATTAGGAGTTGTGCTTGCGCTTTTTTAAATTCCAGAAGCGTGCGCGTACAACCTTCTCGCTTCAGCTGAAGTAATCGACTGAAGGGCCAAGTCGTTCACTCTCGGCAAAAGACACTAACGCATGCTCAAAATGTGATAATGTTATTGTGCCCATCAGTGTTGCCAGATTTTTTTTGTAGCGCAGCCCCATATCGAGCTTCAGTTATCCCCAAAAAGTCCCCATTTGTCTCCTAAATCCCCATTTAAATCCCCTTAAGTATGAAATAAAAAAATATGTATTTTTATTTATGTTAGTTCATTTTAATCTGAGTTTTGAATACTTTTCGGTTACAAATTTTCACAGATTTTTATGTGTACATATTTATGTGATCATTTGGTGATTTATTTTTTTGGTTTTAGAGACTATTTAATAACATACCTTTGGCCCAAGGTTCCTCGTCCCATTGCTGTCTGTAAATTCCTAAAATTAATGTTTTTTTTTGTGCTCTTGCCACTTTGTAAATTTCTTTTTACACTAAATAAAGAACCGACAATATTGGCGCAAGGAAATCAGAAATAAATGTAGTTCATTCAGTGAATGCCAATCCCAGCGGTCCTTTTACAATTTGGTGTAATGAAGTGAGGGGAAAATGTTTGTTCAGCGAAAGCCAATCAAAGCAGACATTTGCGCCGAATAATACTTTTACAAAGAAAATCTTGGTTTGAGAAATTTTTGAGGGCAGACAATAAAATATATGTGGTGCCCATCACTATTTTAAATCAGTGGTCGGCAAAAGTTAAACTGTGACTGTGTTGGTGAGAACAAGAGAACTGCTCCGCATGGGCAACCCAGTAGGAAATTACGATAAGTGAAAAAAAAATTTTTAACTTATCGGTCTTCAATAAAAACATATAAATACATATATTTAACACATACATATGTGATATATCGTAATCCCAAAAAAGCAAAAATCGGGTTACGTATGCAAGAATGAACATTAGCTCTTTCTTATGATGTGTAAAAATATCATAGCTGTAACGATTACCACTAGCTCACTAGAACTAAATCAGCCTTATCCTGAGTTTCGCCCGAAAAAAAAATTCACCCTAAAAATGATCATCCGCGCATATTATGTAAACTCACGGAAGCAAATGATAAAGCTAATATGTATTAATTTTTCCCTTGGGAGTATATGTAAATTCAAAACTTTAAAACTGGTTTTCTCGAGTTTTTAGTTTTTTGAGTTATGAAATAATTGAAGCAAAACTCAAATAAAAAATTTCCAAATTCATTTGAATTCACCCACGTCAAGTATTGAAAATTGAAATTCATGTTCATAAAAATTTTCCATTTCATTATGAAATGATTAAAAGTGTCTTTTAATCGCATACATATTCCCTTTAATTCTGTGAAAAAAATTAACTTGAAATGTCGTTGTATTTCTTCTTCATCAAAATGTTTCTTTATGAAAAGAAACAAAATGTTTTGAATAGCGTATTCTTTATTTTTTTAAATGACTTATAACACAAAAGGCATTGTATGAGGTGGGTTTTGTCGAAGGCTGAGGTACGCTCAGCCGACCCAGGGTAGAATGGAGGTCCCACTAACCCCCACCAAATAAAACACAATAGTTAGTGTAATACGTAGAACACACTCACACACACGAGGCGAGACATGGCCAGAGCGCCGGCAACCTTTCGTCCAAGAAGCGAGAGAGAGGGAGAGTAACAGCGGCTATGGGTCGGTAAAGGTGAGAATACCAACGGGTCGGTAGTGGTGAGAATAACAACGGCTATGGATCGGTAACGGTGAGAGTGGAAGCACTCGGTGACGACGGTGAGCGCAACGGCAATGCGAACGACGGTGATACTCGGTGACGACGGTGAGCGTGGCGGCAATCAGAGCGACGGTGATACCCTACGGCGACGGTGACAGCGGTCCTGGCCTGCGACGAGTGGCAGCAACGGCCTCAATAGCGATGACGGGTAACTATCTTTGGCACCGGGGGCGGTAACGATGGGGCGGTCCCAGTACCGAAGGTGGCGGTTGCGGCCCTAACTTGTGGAGACGGAGGGAGCAGTGCTCCTGTATCGCGGTGATTACTGCAATCGGCTGACGGGAGGGGCGTGATGATGGCTTCGGCCCAGGGCGACAACGGCGTTGGCGGCCCTAATAACGAAGGCGGCGGCAGCGGCCCTAGCTTGTGGGGACGGAGGGAGCAGCGCTCCTGGATTCCGGCGATTTATCGGAGGCGCCTGGCGGATAGTGAGGGGTTGGCCTAGGCGAGGTTGTAATGGCCCAGCTGGTGATGACTTACGGTGATAGTGGCGGCGGCCTCCAATGACGGTGATTTGTAGCGGCCTGCAATGAGAAGACTACGGAGACTAATTAGTGGGCCCTAAGCACACACCTGTGTCGCCCCTCGTAGTTGCACACTAACGATGTAGGTGCGGAACGGTTGGCGGCACGGGTGAGTGCGATCTTCCACGACGGCCTTGGGACCTGTACGAGGGGAGTACATCGTTGCAAATAGCAACGACAACGTCTGCAAAGTGTGACGAGGCATTTACATTCTGTGACGACCCCTCCGACAGTCCCCTCGGCCATGTGGCGTTCTGCTTAAGCGATAGGATTGCGCTCATCTGCCAAAGGCGACGTACGCGCTCCCTTACCTACGGAGACTGATAGCGGATGAGCATTTTTAGAGAACCTTATACCCGTCGTCGCACAAGTCGGTTGCGAAGTAAGACGAGCTGAAAAACTTTTAAAGGTTTTTGCGCAAGTGCCCAACGAACTTCCCACGTGTGTTTGGGCGCATGCCTGCTTGTGCTTTGCTTTTGCATATTCTATTTTTATCGCATGCCTGCTTGTGCTTTACTTTTGTGTTTTCTATTTTTAGGGCATGCTGGTATGTGTGAGTATGTGCGCTGTGAATATTCTACCCATATGTATGTACATCGTATGTACATGCCTGGTGTATGTGGGTAAGCATATCGTATGTTCCTACATATTTACAACGTAGGATAGATTTGTGGTAGGTTGTGGCTGCAAATATTGTAGCGTAGTGAATGCTACGTTACAGTCCCCCTCCCACCTCGGCGGACGAAAGGTCGCAGTATTCTAGAGTTTTGGCCCGGAGGCCTGCACTACCTTAGGCAAAGCCTAGGTAAATTTTACCATCGTACGGAACGGTGGCTCGGCCGGTGTGTGTTCGCGGTTCGCTTTATTAAGGTATTATTTGTTATTTATATTTCATTTGTACTGCGAATTCTTAGGTCTAACGGATTCTTCTTTTTATATATATACATATTATTATATTTTTTTGCATAATACAGTGCAAATTTATCTAAGCCTAGGGTTTTTATTTTTTATTTTTTTTTGACAATAATAATAGTATAATAACGAAAGAAAAGTGGTTGTATATGTAGTTTGTACTATTGTTGAGTATCCTGCGGCCATGATGAGGTAGGTGTGCCCTCTACTCCACCAAAGCATGGTCCGGACCTTTCCTGGTCGCGCGGGCGCGTTGCCCCTTCCAGAGGAAGCACCAGCGGCGCGATTTCTCTTGTGGGCGTTTAACGACCAGACCCTCGAATACGTCCTTGCTATTGTTTAACGTCGTCGCAGCTAGTGGGCCTAAGTGGTTGACTGAGAGTCGCATATCTGCCCTTCCGGTTGCAGCATTTCGGGTTGCATCGGCCGTTGGTGGCAGCTCCCCGCTGACGTTGTTCATGCCAGTGGTTGCGTTATTAGCATCAGCGGGGTGGCTCGTTATGGCGAACAATTCATACTTGGTGTTCGCATCGGTTTTTACTAGCGGCGGGCCGTGGAATATTTTGATGCTTAATATCCGCGGTTTGTTGCGCGGCCATGGTATTGCCTCAAAGGGAGGTCGCCATGGTAATATTGGCCGGGGTTCGTCTGGCGGTGCTGGTGGTCGCTTGTTATGTCTACGCGTTGCCATTTTGCTTGTACGGCTTTGTTGTTCCTTCCTTTCGTTGGTACTTCAGCTCTTATCGCCCTCCTTCTTCTTCGATTGTCCGGGATGCACAGTTTCTATTGCGGTGCTCGCGAGAGCGGGATTGTTGGTACGATGTGTCGAAACAAACGGTTGTCTATCCATTGGTAGTCGGGGTGTCGTTCGGGTTGCTGTGTGTACTTGGCGTGCCTTCCTGTCGTACCAGCCCGTGGTGGTACTGTTTACGGTGAATAGTGTGTCCTCGTCGGTGTTGGGTGTTGGCGGCGGGTATCGAGAGAGTGCATCGGACACCACGTTTAACGATCCCTTGCGATACTCGATTTCAAAATTGAATTGTTGCAGCTCGAGTGCCCATCTGGCCAACCGTCCAGAGGGATTTTATAACGAGTGGAGCCACTTGAGGGAGTGGTGATCGGTGATCACAGTAAATCGGTATCCTTCCAGATATGGCCCCATTTTCCGGATTCCCCATAAGACGGCCAGGCACTCCTGTTCGGTGGCAGAGTAGCGTTTTTCTAGGTCTGAAAGGCTTCTACTGGCGTATGCTACGACTTTCTCCTGATCAGAGTGGTGCTGGAATAAAACTACGCCGAGACCCTCGCCGCTGGCATCCGTTTGCAGGTAGAATGGTCGGGCGAAGTCCGGACATCAGAGTATCGGTGCGGTGGTAAGTTTCTCCTTGAGTGCTTTGAATGCGCTTTCTTGCGACTCACCCCATGTCCAACTCTGGCCCTTCGTTAGAAGTTGGTTGAGGGGGGCAGAGTGTTGAGAAATTTGCAACGAAGCGGCGGTACCACGAGGCAAGTCCGAGAAATCGGCGAAGCTCTCTGATGGTTTGCGGCGCGGCCATCTCTCGTACCGCGGCTACTTTCCCCGGGTCGGTGTGTATCCCTTCAGAGCTGACGATGTGGCCCAGGTAATGCAGTTTTTGTTGCACGAAGTTGCATTTTTCGAAGTTTACCTGCATCCTGTGTCTCTGGAGTTTCTCAAATACTTCGCGGAGATAAGTAATGTGTTCGGTGAAAGTGTCGCCCAGCACGATGATATCATCAAGGTACGCGAATACATTTGGCTGAAGTTCTGGTCCGAGTATGGAGTCGGGAGCGCGTTGGAAGGTAGCCGGGGCGGAGTGCAGACCGAAGGGCATTACTTTCCACTGGAACACCCCTCGGCCTAGAACGGTGAAGGCGGTGTATGGCCGCGACGCGGCGGCGAGTGGTATCTGCCAGTATCCGTTATTTAGATCGATAGTCGAGATGTATTTGGCCTCCTTTAGCTGGTCCAGGGTTGCTCCAATCTGAGGCAATGGATACGCGTCAGGCTCGCTGGCGGCGTTGAGTTGGCGGTAGTCAATGCACATCCGCCAGGTTCCTTGATTTATCCTGACCAGTACAATGGGCGAGCTGTAGGTGCTCCTAGATGGCTCAATCATTCCAGCGGTGAGTAATTCATCTACTTCGGTATTTATTACCTGCTGCATAGCGGTGTTGCGCGGGTAATAACGTTGTTTCAGCGGTTGGTTGTTCTGGATCGTGATAACGTACTCGGCGGCTGTGCTCGGTCCGGTAAGTTTTGAAAATGTGGCTTTGTGGTGCTCCAGGAAGTCTTCTAGCTCCTGGTTTTGCTTCTCGTCGAGGTGTGCTCTCAGGCAGCATAGAGCGGGTGTCGCCCCTACCTTTGGTGGGTTAGCGGGAGCCAGTGGCTGGCCATCCAATGTGATAACAATGCCTCGTTTTGCTAGGAAGTCCGTCCCTAATATTATCCGCTCCGCCAGGTTGGGAATCACTGCTACCGAGGCGTAGGTTAACTGACCGTTGAATTTAATCTTGACGGGGTAGGCGTGCGTGCTTGCGACGCAAGTTTGATACGCGAGTTGTATTTTCCTCTCGTTGGGGAGATGCTGGATGTTGCACTGTTCCAGATACGCGCGCGTGCTCTCGTCAATGTACGTCAACGTCGCTCCTGTGCCCACCAGCGCCCGTACTTACAGGCCTTCGATTGCGACGTCGGCGTAGAAGCGGCCGTCGCTGTTTCGCCTCTCAGGTTGCTTTGATGTAACTGCGGCGGTGCGTGAAAATGTAGCCGTCGGAGCTGCTGATGTTGACTTGCGACACCGGCAATACCTAGAGAAGATCCCATCCTGTCCGCATCGTGAACAGAATAGCCGCCGCGCGCTGATACAGTGGAAGCGTGTATGTCCGCGCTTCTTGCATCGCCAGCAGGTGTTCCTCCCGTCGCACTGGTTTCCCACGGTCGACAAGCTGTGCGCCGCCTGTCGGTTCTGTCTGGATTCCTCGTTCTTAAGTAATTCGTACTCATCGGTGAGCTCCATCAGCTCTTCGATGGTCTGGAATTCGTTCCTTTTTACAAAGAGTCGGTACTCGACGCGCAGGTGGTCGGAGATGCACTGCAGATGGTCCTCGTTGCACATCGTTGGGTGTTGCCGGATGAGTGTCTGGAGGGCGAGGATGTAGTCCTTGGCCTTTTCCTATGCAGCTGTTTGCGCTGGCGAATGGTGTCTTCCAGCTGGCTTACATGCCGCTTAGGCAGGAAAAATCTTTCTGCCTCGGTACGGAATCTGGCCCAAGGGGTCATCTGCTGCCTCCGGATGCGAAACCACTGGAGTGCTTTGCCACGTAGAACTTCGGGGAGAGTTGGGAGGAGTTGCTCTGGCACGATCTGGTAGCATTCCGCCTGCTCCTCAATCCTGTCCAGAAAGTCATGCAGGGTGTCGCCGCCGGAGTAGTGTACGTCCCAACGACGGACGGTGCTCATCACTTCGGCGTTGCACATACTGTCCCGTTTGTGGACTGCCGGTTTCGCGCCTCCATGGTGTAGAAAGGACTCCCCCAGTTTGATGGCTGGGTGTCATTCGGGTAGCAATTTTCTATGCTAGCCTCCTCGGCTGCGATCTCCATTTCCAGCTCGTTGAGCAGATTTTCGGTCGACTTCCTGGTTCTCTTTGCTCTGATGAAGTTGCTCAGAGCGCTGCGTTGCTCAGCGACAGTATTTCCGTCCACAGGTAACTGGTGTTTTCTGCACTCTTCAATTAACCTCTCTTTCTTCAGAAGATATATCCAGCCCAGCGAGTCGACATTCAGCGTCGTGGTGTTGTTTTCGCTCATCCGTGTGTCAGTTGTTGGTTGTGGTGTGTTCGGTGAACCCGCTTCCGCAGTGTTGGTGCTTGTTGAAGTTTTTGCACATGCGCCTGCAGAGCTGGGTCCCTGCTCGGGCGCCATTTATGAGGTGGATTTTGTCGAAGGCTGAGGTACGCTCAGCCGACCCAGGGTACAATGGAGGTCCCAATAACCCCCACCAAATAAAACACAATAGTTAGTGTAATACGTAGAACACACTCACACACACGAGGCGAGACATGGCCTTTCGGCAACCTTTCGTCCAAGAAGCGAGAGAGTGGGAGAGTAACAGCGGCTATGGGTCGGTAATGGTGAGAATAACAACGGGTCGGTAGTGGTGAGAATAACAACGGCTATGGATCGGTAACGGTGAGAGTGGAAACACTCGGTGACGACGGTGAGCGCAACGGCAATGCGAACGACGGTGATACTCGGTGACGACGGTGAGCGTAGCGGCAATCAGAGCGACGGTGATACTCTACGGCGACGGTGACAGCGGTCCTGGCCTGCGACGAGTGGCAGCAACGGCCTCAATAGCGATGACGGGTAACTATCTTTGGCCCCGGGGCGGTAACGATGGGGCGGTCCCAGTACCGAAGGTGGCGGTAGCGGCCCTAACTTGTGAAGACGGAGGGAGCAGCGCTCCTGTATCGCGGTGATTACTGCAATCGGCTGACTGGATGGACGTGATGATGGCTCCGGCCCAGGGCGGCAAAGGCGTTGGCGGCCCTAATAACGAAGGCGGCGGCAGCGGCCCTAGTTTGCGGGGACGGCGGGAGAAGCGCTCCTGGATTCCGGCGATTTATCGGTGGCCCAGCTGGTGATGACTTACGGTGATAGTGGCGGCGGCCTCCAATGACGGTGATTTGTAGCGGCCTGCAATGAGGAGACTACGGAGACTGATTAGTGGGCCCTAAGCACACATCTGTGTCGCCCCTCGTAGTTACTCACTAACGATGTAGGTGCGGAACGGTTGGCGGCACGGGTGAGTGCGATTTTCCACGACGGCCTTGGGAACTGTACGAGGGGAGTACATCGTTGCAAATAGCAACGACAACGTCTACAAAGTGTGACGATGCATCTACACTCTGTGACGACCCCTCCTACAGTCCCCTCGGCCGTGTGGCGTTCTGCTTAAGCGATAGGATTGCGCTCATCTGCCAAAAGGCGACGTACGCGCTCCCTTACCTACGGAGACTTATAGCGGATGAGCACTTTTAGAGAACCTTATACCCGTCGTCGCACAAGTCGGTTGCGAAGTAAGACGAGCTGAAAAACTTTTAAAAGTTTTTGTGCAAGTGCCCAACGAACTTCACACGTGTGTTTGGGCGCATGCCTGCTTGTGCTTTGCTTTTGCATATTCTATTTTTATCGCATGCCTGCTTGTGCTTTGCTTTTGTGTATTCTATTTTTAGGGCATGCTGGTATGTGTGTGCATGTGCGCTGTGAATATTCTACCCATATGTATGTACATCGTATGTACATGCCTGGTGTATGTGGGTAAGCATATCGTATGTTCCTACATATTTACAACGTAGGATAGATTTGTGGTAGGTTGTGGCTGCAAATATTGTAGCGTAGTGAATGCTACGTTACAATTGCATGTCACCAAAAGCATTCATTGCCACGACAGCCGGTTCTACGTACCGGAATGACTCGGGTTTTACCCGACCTCGTCCATAGGGCTACATTCACTACGTATTCTTCTACTCAGGGCTGGCATCGAGTCAAACCCAGGGCCGGAAATCTACACCTGCTATGTATGCCAGAGACGACTACACCACAACTCCACCTCAGTCAAGTGTAATGCCTGCGAGGGGTGGAGTCACCTTATATTCTGCTCAGGACTACGGACACATCGACAGTGTACCACGTCGTACGTGGCCCTCTGTTGCTCAAACAGAGCAGCTTCCACGGCTAACCTCAGTCCACCTGAGCAGCCTTGCACAGTCACCACAGCACAACAACATAATAACACCACAGACCATACCACAGCCACGACAGCAACACCTGCCTTGGCTGGTGCCACTTTAGGGCATGTTAAGTTCTGCGTACCACGCGAGATTGGACTGGGAACTTCGAGGGCCCGTGTTGCGCTGCTCGGTTGCAGACCTCAACTGGGACGCCTCCCGCCACCACCACAGGGCGGCAACCATCACAGCAGCGCACACAGCCAACGGCGGTAAGAACACACACGTCCCTTACACCCCACATCACGCCACGTCTCCCGAACCACATGAAGCTCCTTCAATTTAACTGCAACGGGCTACAGAGCAAGATTGAGGAGATAACCGTCTTCATGTGTCGGCATGGTATATTGATAGCTGCGGTCCAAGGGACGAAGTTGCACAGCAATTCAACTTTATTGAATTGTGCCGGGTACAACGTGCACCGTCGAGATCGCGAGCGAGATAATGGTGGTGGCTTAGCGTTCATCACGCACCACACCGTGCAGTATCGTCTTATCGAAGCAGACATCGACCGCAGGGATAC
>NW_023459982.1:12008-23472 GCF_013731165.1 Rhagoletis pomonella | reverse complement strand
CTCGCCAGATATCACTATAGTCAGCGCCCGTCTGATAAACAGCATAACATGGCGACCTATGCTGACTTTAGCATCAGACCACCTAACCATAGTCATCTCGATAGATAAACCAACCGACTTTGCCTCCGCCAAACACCGGACCTATGTCAACTTTTCTAAAGTTGATTGGAAAGGTTACGCGGAGTTTTCTGAAAACACATTCACAGCGCTTTCCACACCAACCGACGTCCATCTCGGTGAACGTAAGTTCCGCAGGGCTGTCACTGCAGCTGCAGCTCGCTTCATACCGGCAGGATGTATAACGGACCCAGGTCCAAACTTCCCTGCCGAAGCGGCTGTTCTAGCCGATGAGCGTGATAGCCTTCGTCAGGCCGATCCCGAAGATCCCCGTATCAGGGATCTCAACGCGGAGATTCGGCAACTAGTAAACGTACATAAGCGGAGGAAGTGGGAGGAACATCTGAAGACCTGTAACTTCACCTCTGGTGTGAGCAAGCTTTGGTCAACCGTGAGGTCACTGTCCAATCCGACGAAGCACGACGACAGAGTCGAAATTTCCTTCGGCGACCATGCTTCGTCGGACCCGGAGCGATGCGCGAGCAGTTCATACTGCATCCTCCGGTGAACAAAGCCAAGCGTCGAGTGACGAGAAGGCTTCACAAACTGCCAACCACCTGTGCCCCCCTTGCTTTCACTTGCGGTGAAGTTCAGGTGGCCATCGGGAAGGCAAAAGCCTCCAAAGCCATGGGTCCCGACGGAATATGCATGCTGATGCTGAAAAATTTGGGTCCTGCGGGGGTAGCGTACCTAACGGAGGTCCTCAATTTGTCTAAGGCCACTTTCATCATCCCAGATATCTGGAAGGTGGGGAGAGTGGTCCCAATGCTCAAACCGGGGAAACCTGCCAACATAGGAGATTCTTATCGTCCGGTAACACTCCCTTCCCCGGTAGCGAAGACACTCGAGGCCTTGCTACTCCCGTATTTCACAAACCACTTGACCCCAGCGAAGCATCAGCATGTTTCCGTCATAAACACTCAGATAACTCGTGGCCTTAACCGAAACCGTCCCTGTGAGAGAACGATTCTAGTAGCGTTGGACTTGTCAAAGGCGTTTGACACCGTCTTCCATTCCACGCTACTAGAAGATATAGAGGCCCCCTCTCTCCCACAGAGGCTCAAACGGTGGTCGGCAAATTATTTGAGTGGTCGACACTCGTCGGTAATGTTTAGAGACAAATCGAGTAAACTCAGAAAAATAAAACAGGGGGTTCCACAGGGTGGTGTCCTTTCCCCGCTACTGTTTAACTTTTACATTTCAAAGCTCCCTCAACCACCAGAGGGAGTCTCGATTGTCTCTTACGCCGACGATTGTTCGATCATGGCGACTGGGAATCGAATTGATGACCTGTGTTCGAAAGTAAACGGTTATCTCTCCGAACTTTCTCGCTTCTTCACTGTAAAGTGTCTAGCCCTCTCCCCTACGAAATCCTCTGCTACCCTGTTCACAACCTGGACGAAGGAGGTCAGGCTACCGCTGGGAATTTACGTCGATGACACAGCAATTCCGACGGTGAATAACCCCAAAATACTCGGAGTAACATTCGACAGCCTGCTCTCCTTCTCTGCGCACGCAATCGCTATTGTCATTAAAGTACAGAGCCGCAACAAGGTCCTCAAGTCGTTAGCCGCCAGTACTTGGGGCAAAGACAAAGAAACGTTGCAGGCAACATACAAGGCAATAGGCCGGCGGGTTTTAAACTACGCAGCGCCAGTGTGGTTGCCGGGGACTAATAGGACGCAGTGGACGCAGCTACAGACTGTACAGAACACCGCACTCAGGACAGCGACAGGATGCCTCCTGATGTCGCCCGAACATCATCTCCACGGCGAAGCACAAATGCTCCCCATAAAGGAGCACAACATAATGCTCTGCAAGCAGTTCGTGATCGGGAGCCACAGAAGTGGCCACCCAAACAGACAGCTGCTTGCAGAGGAGCCCGAGCCTAGGAACGTCAGGAGGCATCTATATGAACTGACGGACGAAGTCCAGAGGTTCATCAAGCAACCTCTGGACCCGTCAGCTTACCGACTGGCCCTGAGCGGTATTCACAGTGAGTCAGTCTAGAGTTATGTAGACTCTAGACCTGTGAATGCCGTTCTAGGCATACCGCCCCCGGACATAGACGAGACGGAGCTTCATCTGTCTCGGGAGACACGAACGACAATAGCCCAACTTCGTTCTGGCTACTGCAGCAGGTTAAGCTCCTACCTGAGTAGATTGAATGAGGATGTGCCAAATGAATGTCCGGCATGCGGGGAGACCCCACATGACTCGAAACATCTCTTCGCATGCCCGGAAAACCCGACAACCCTAACGGCTTCATCCTTGTGGACCAACCCACCAGAAGCTGCACGCTTCCTAGGGCTGCCGTTAGTGGAACTTGACGACAACGACTGAGATACCAACCGATCTATCCGGGGTTGTTGTAGCCGCTACAACAACAACAACAACCAAAAGCATTTTCAAGCATGTAATATTTCTCGCAAGGCATTTTTGCGTACAAGAAACAAAGCGCAACAGCCAAGCACGATGTTGATTCGTTGCTCTCTAGCCAACGACTAAACGATAGAGCGTAAGAATACATGTGAGTTGATCTTCCACAATTGTGGTATGAAGCGCCGACCACGGTTTTAAATGCATGTATGTAAGTACATAAATTTATATAAACATAAAGATACTACGGAACACCACAAGGAGTGTAAAAACTAACTTACAAATTCCAGCATAGTTTTATAGGTAAAAATAAAATAAAAAAAATTTTTAATATACAACGCCTTTATAAATGGACTAAAAAGTAGAAAATAATATTTCTCAGTCCCACAGAATTGGTTTTGATAACTTTTGATCTTGAAATTTTAGCGAAAGTCATTATATACAATTAATGACATTGAAAACGAAAAACGTGGAGCGCATGCAGTACAAAGCATTCGACTTCATTGACAATAGTCAAACTACATAACATTCTACAGCGAAAGTACAAATTTAAGATCGATTTTAAGCGGTCGTTGTTAATATACCCACATACCTTCATATATTACTCTTCAATTTCAAATCAGGCCTATTACATGCGCCCCACGCTTTTCATTTTCAATCTCATAAATTGTTTATAATGACTTTTGCTAAAATTTCAAAATCAAAAGTTATCAAAACAAGTTCTATGGGACTGAGAAATATTATTTTCTAATTTTAGTCCATTTATAAAAGCGTGGTACATTAAAAAGTTTTTTTTTTAAATTTATTTTATACTTTTTAGTCTTGTCTGCATAAAATTTTGCAATAGATACTAAAATAATTCAACTTGCAGTGAAACGAGAACAGAAGACTATGCAAGCAAAATGTTGTTTGCTCACATTTAGCATATGCCTACATATGTACATACCTACACATAATAACAATAATAATAAGAGATTGGCGCTTACGCATATATTAGTGTTTGGCCGAGCTATTCCTCTGACTTGTGGCGTGCGCCTTGATGTTGTCACACAAAGCGGAGGGACCTACAGTTTTACGCCGACTCCGAACGGCGATTGTATTTTTACGAGAAGCTGTTTTTCATGACAGAACTACACTCGGAGGTTTGCCATTGCCTGCCGAGTGACGACCGCTGTTAAGA
The DNA here is from genome assembly GCF_013731165.1 of Rhagoletis pomonella. Classification (NCBI taxonomy): domain Eukaryota; kingdom Metazoa; phylum Arthropoda; class Insecta; order Diptera; family Tephritidae; genus Rhagoletis; species Rhagoletis pomonella. The sequence continues at coordinate 19,796 of NW_023459982.1, read as the reverse complement.
AAAAACGATTTTTCTATATTTTTTGCGATGTTGCTTTGACCAGGGCTTGAACCCAGGTACTGATGAGTGAAAGCGCGCACTGCTTACCAGTACACCACAGCGGCCGGCATACATACATATAGCAGCAATTAATTTCATTTAAAGAAATGGCTTGTCGTCCACTTCCGCTGTAGCGTATGTAGTGCATATTTCTAACTTCTTCTAGCGAGGCGACATCTATCTCTAGAGTTTTTCTAATTGTATGTCTTTGATATGATACCTACGACGAGGTTGATATCTAGACTAGGTTTGCCATAAATACCTTTGCTATATTTATAGTATGGTGGCCTGGACATACAACATTGCAAGTTGATAAAAGCGTTGTAATAAGAAAGGACATAAAATAAAAACAAGATTTCGCGACAATATAAGATAGTTTAACGAAAAGGCACAGAAACCGAGGGCAATGCCGGAGTCAAATTTTGCTAGCCACATGTTTTACAACAAATGTGCGCCAACGCAAATAAGAAAGGCAGTGAAACTACTGCATGAGAACATAAAGGCCAACGACTAAACGTACTACCAAATATGGAAATATACAAACTGAAAGCCTTTTACGGCAAAATAATACACGAACAAACAAATACCGCATCGGATGTTATATTCGAACCCTTAAAACTGATTTACGAAATAAATAAAATAAAAAAAAAACTTTTTAATAAACAACGCTTTTATAAATGGACTAAAAAGTAGAAAATAATATTTCTCAGTCCCACAGAATTTGTTTTGATAACTTTTGATTTTGAAATTTTAGCAAAAGTCATTATAAGCAATTAATGACATTGAAAACGACGTGGAGCGCATGCAGTACAAAGCATTCGATTTCATTGACAATAGTCAACCTACATAACATTCTACAGCGAAAGTACAAATTTGAGATCGACTTTAAGCGGTCGTTATTCATATGCCCACATACATGCATATGTTACTTTTCATATCAATTCAAGCGTATTACATGCGCCCCACGCTTTTCATTTTCAATGTCATTAATTGTTTATAATGACTTTTGCTAAAATTTCAACATCAAAAGTTATCAAAACAAATTCTGTAGGACTGAGAAATATTATTTTCTACTTTTTAGTCCATTTATAAAAGCGTTGTATATTAAAAAGTTTGTTTTTTTATTTTATTTATTTTCTACTTGTTAGTCTTGTCTGTATAAAATTTTGCAATGGATATTAAAATAATTCAACTTGCAGTGAAAGAGAACAGAAGACTATGGAAGCACAGTCATGATAAAAATATAGTAAGGTAGAACCGCTCAGAGTCACTTTTAAAATTCTTGACGTTTCCAAACAATTTAATTTTTAAATTTACTCACAAACTCACACACACATTTTCATTTTCAATCTCAAGCAACAACAATTTCAAACAATTTCAATTCTTTATTTTCACTTTTATATGATTTTAAAATGTTGGCAAACTTCAAAAAAAAATCATGGCCGACAAATTGAGAGAACGGTTCTACCTTGCTATATTTTTATCATGAGCACAATGTTGTTTGCTCACATTTAGTATAACCATACATATGTACATACATACTAGAGGTTTACGCCGACAGGCTTTGCGGCGGCGGCGTGGTCAACTTCAAAAATATTCGCCGCGTCGGGAAACGCCGGCGCTACTGCTCATAAGGTAGATTTCAAAGTATAGCCTCATGGCTTATCATTTCAACTCGTCAGCGTTAGGCATTCGCCATGCCAATTATTCCGTTATTATAATTCTATTTATATCATTATTGAATTAGTTGAATTAAAATGTTGAGTGTCTGGCGCTGATTGATGGGCGAACAGAAGAAGGTCTGAGGTATATACATACATAATCACATGGATCTCTATGTTCTCTACAGATCCGTATATGCTACTTAAATTTAAAGAAAAAAAATATTTAAGTTTAGTTATTGGGGTAATTTATGTCGCTCTCAATAAATTTTTGCAATAATCTTATCAACCGTTATGTTGAATTACGGAGTTCTTACGATTTTTTGCGGATTACAAGTTTAACCCATCAACTCGAACCAGAACGGGTCTTTTAGACCCACTGTTGAAAAAAATGGCTTATAGATGGTTAACATTTCCAATAAAATATGAAGCGCCAAATTTCTCTAAGGAGAGCCAAATGTAATGAAAAATAATACTAATGTTTACCATAACCCTGTGTAGAAAACATTGCGATGCGAGGGTGCAAAACCTTCCTGGGGTTTGACCACCCATAAGGAATGCTAACGTAATTTTCACACAGCCACCTAGTACTTGTATACGTATGTGGGACCCCAGAATAAAATAACGTACGAATGTAAATATTGGCAAAAGTGTGTTTGTTTAAAATATTAAAAAAAATACTAGTGTTGGGAAGTATCGAGTACTTTTGAGGATCGAGTTCTTTGGTGTCGATACTTTTAAGGATCGGGTATTTTTCTGAGTACTGAGTTCTTTCTTTAAATATATACTTGTTGGTAACATTTCAATGATTACTGTAGAAATCTCACAAGCTGGCAGCACTTTATTCAAATTAATATATTAATCCCAAATTACGTCAAATAAATGGCAACTTGAAAACTATTGAAACTTCAAATTGAGTACAATCATTTCTAAATACAGGTAAATGTAAATAAAACTCAGTACTTTTAAGTATCTGTTCAGTACTTTTAAGTATCCTGAGTGAATATGTCTAAGTGACGATTGGAACAGAGAATTTTTGAGTACTGAGTACTTTCGAGTTCTTTGAAGTTCTGAGTACTTTCGAGTTCTTTTGTGAGTACTTAGTACTTTTTGAGTTCTATTAGGTTCTGAGTACTTTCGAGTTTTTTGTGAGTACTGAGTACTGTGGAGTACTCAGTATCAATACTTTTAAACATCGAGTACTGTCGATCCTTTTGAGAAGCGAGTAGCGACTTTTAGTATCGATACTGCCCAACACTAAAAAATACATAGAAAAATCAACTTGCCTTTGTTTTATCTCCAATAATTGAGGAGTTAGATGCAAAGAGGCCGGTTATATTAAAACTGCTTTCTGAGATAGGTATTGGCGTTAAAGTTTTTGATGTGTTATAACTTTCTTGTTGTTGTAGTGTGTATAAAAAAGTAGTATTGTTGTAGTATTGAAAAGAATTGTCTACTGCGGGGAAAAAATCGTTAGATTACCAGTATTCGACCCTAATTAAAATGTATTAAACGCTTTCGTCGAAAAATATGTTACATACGTTTTTTATGAGTTACGCTATTTTTGGAAAAATAAAGGAGATCATATTCTTGCCTAGTGGCCCAAATTATGCAAAAAAAAAACTAGTTTAAAAATGTAATTTTTATTTCGTAAAATTGTGTTTTTATACAAGTAGAATTTAGTTCCTTCAAACGATGTATTCAATACATCATGAAAATTTTGCCATAAATTCCTTAGGCGCCGAACGCCGCCGCCGCCGCCGCACCGATATTTTCGTAACTCGGCGGCGGCGCGTGAGGAATGACAAAAAACGGCGGCGGCGACGGCGTGGCTCGGCGGCGTATACCTCTAATACATACATACATATAGCAGCAGTTTATTTCATTTAAAGAAATGGCGTGTCGTCCATTTCCGCTGTGACGTATATAAATAGTGCATATATTTAGGCGCAATATTTAACTTCTTCTGGCGGGGCGACATCTGGAGTCCTCAAATTGTATCTCCTTGATATGATGCCTATAACGAGGTTGATATCTAGACTAGGTTGATATCTAGAATTTTCCATAAATAGCTTTGCTACATTTATAGTAGGTGAATTCTTTTGCACCCGAGCTACAAAAGTACACTCGCTTAAATGACGAAAGACACGCAAAGCAACAACACAAACTCGACTATTTATCCGAACTCAGCCAGGTCGGTTAAAAAATGCGCGACCTGAGGGCTAGTGTTGGTAAGTGAAAAAACTGCTCTATTGTGAATTGATAATGGGAAAGTGGAGAGGGAACTTTTTGCTTCCTTTTATACGTGACTTATATTTTAAAAGAGTATATATATTACGCAAATACCTCGCATAATTATTCATTTAAATTGGTTTTTGTAACTAATTCCCGTTAAACTAATCATATTTTCTTGCCAGCTACCAACAGGGTTGCTTAAGTAGCTAAAAGGAAATTTTACACGAGTTGAGCGTTCGGTTACAAAAAGTGCAGCTAGTATAAATGGTGGTGTGGACCAGGGTTGTTGCGAATATTCGCATTCGCATTCGCAACCGCGGAGCTTCCGCATTAATTTTAACATTCGCATTCGCTTTCGCACTCGCAAAAATCAAAAAATAAAAATGTTAATTAATTACCATAGAACAAACATTGAGTCAGGTATGTATTAACATGAATTTCCTTAGTATAATATTTTCTATTTTTTCTTTGCATGCTCATTTCAAGTTGGAATTTTCTATAGTGCAGTCGCGAGTTAATAGTGGCGTCTTTTTTTCATTATTTCTAGCAAAGTTTTGAATATTTTTCTACAAGATAAAAAGAAAATATAAGCTTGGTGATTTATTTATCTATAACTGACGAAAAAACTATCTACCTCTTGTTTGTTTGCCAGTGATAACTGATTTCCCCTTGGAGACTTGTAAGTACCGTTGGGCTCTTCTGGCCCTTGTAGTATTCTCAAATGTAATATGTGTATATGCAATTATATATAGTTTTTAGTTAATCATGTCTGGAGTTTACGGCAGATCTTTGAGAGAAAATGAAATTGCTGCAATTTTGGAAGAAATTCCACTCGACAATGGCCAAAACACTGATATTGAGAGTGAGGATGAAGATGAACAAGTGATCCTTTCAAAAGGCAATGAGGATGACATTTTAAATGAGATTCTAAATCAAATCCAGGCAGAACAAACTGCTGAGGCAAATATATTACTGGAAGATCCCCAAAATGGAGTTCTTGAACCATTGCGAAAATGGAGAAAAGTTGAGAAAATAACAGAGGTTTCACAATTTGACTCACCAGAGGGAGCAGTAGTTGGTTATTTTGAAGATATAGACACTCCAACAAAATTTTTCTTGTCATTCATTGAAATTATTGTTGAGGGAATCATATTTCATTCAAATTTATATGCCGTGCAAAAAGACAAAACCCTAAATCTTAAAAAAAATGATTTCTATGCATTTATCGGCATCAACTCCTTTTTGGGTTACCATCAACTTCCAAGTTGGCGACATTATTGGAGTACGAGTGAAGATTTGGCAGCACCCGTAGTTTCCAAAACTATGTTCCGAAATAGATTTGACTCAATATTACGATTTTTGCATGTAAATGATAACTCTAAAATCCCAGTAAACAACAAAGACCGACTATTGGAAATTCGTCCAATGATCGAAGCTCTGAACCAACGATTTCAGTAGGTATATCATGGAACAAAAGAACTATAAGTTGACGAATCTATGATTGTTTTTAAGGGTAGAAGCGCCATCAAACAATATTGCCCAATGAAGCCAATTAAACGGGGCTATAAATTATGGTGTTTGGCGGATCAACATGGATATCTTAAAAAGTACTCAATGTACCAAGGAAAAGATGAAACTGTTGAAGAAAAGTACGAAGGGTTTGGTCTCGGGGAGAGAGTGGTTTTGTCCTTAACAGAACAAGATTGGGGAAAGAAAAAGTACGTGGACTTCGATAACTATTTTACATCTGTTAGGCTCCGAGAATTTCTCCAAGCACAAAAAGTTTTTGTATGTGGAACAATAAGAGCAAATCGGAAAGGACTTCCATCAAACATGAAACCAGATAAAAACAAGTAAGAGCAGCGCTGTCTTCGGCTATGCCGAAGGCTTCATCCCTTTCATGAACATCTGCAAATTTTACTTTGACAGATTACTGCTTTTGAATACATCGCATACATCGATAGAGGAGTTACATACCTATATAAAAAATCGCATGTGAACAATCAGAGGTATGGAAGATATACCTTATAGTAGCACCAATCTAAGTGATTTTCACTGCTGTGTGATCAGTATGTAAACCGGTAACACAATTTATTGGGTTTAGTTTCCTACATAAAGGAGATATATCGCAAAAACTGATATCTGAACAATCAGTGGTATAGGAGATAAAGCTTATACAGAATAGATTTTGACGATTTTCTCAGTAGACTTTGTATTATTATTTATAAAATATCTTACAAAATTTATCGGTTTTAGCTGTTTAAATAAAGGAGTTTTACAGTAAAATCCCATATCTGAACAATCAGATGTAGGGAGATGTTATAGTCACCCGATCCTTGTTATTTTCACTGTAAGTATTCTGTTAATAATGAGTGAAAATGGTGCGAAATTTCATGTTCCTAGCTGCATAAATGGAGGAGTTATGATAAAAGACTTCATATCTGAACAATCAGTTGTATGGGGGCTGCAGGTTATAGTGACCCGATCTTTGTTATTTTCACTGTAAGTCTTTTGTTGATAATGAGTGAAAACAGCGCGAAATTTCATGGTACTAGCTACATAAATGGAGGAGTTATAACGAAACATCTCATATCTGAACAATCAGTTGTATGGGAGCTATAGGTTATAGTTATCCGATCGTTTTAATTTTCACTGTGAGTTTTCTGTTGATAATTATGTGCGGTGCGGAATTTCATGTTCCTAGCTATATAAATGGAAAAGTTACAACGAAAAATTTTATATCTGAGCAATCAGTTGTATGGGAGCTATAAATTATAGTGACCCGATCTTTGTAATTTTCACTGTAAGTATTCTGTTGATAATGGGTGCAAGTACTGCAAAATTTCATGTTCTTGGCTGCATAAATGGAGAAGTTATAACGAAAAATCTCATATCTGAACCATCAGTTGTATGGGAGCTATATGTTATAGTGGTCCGAATCTTCCGGTTCCAACAAATGATTAATACATTATAAAAATACACCCAACTACCAAATTTTATCCGGATATCTCGAAAACTGAGAGACTAGATTGCATACAAACAGACGGACAGACGGACATGGCTAAATCGACTCAGCTCGACGTTCTGATCATATAAGTATGCATTTTAATGGGTCTATCTCTTTTTATTCTGGTACTTACAAACATCGGACCAAAGTTATGATACCATGTCATACTCATGAAAGGTATAAAAATGAAAAGAGGCGACACGAACAACAATGAACGGTGTAATTGTTTTTAAATGGATAGATAACAAACCAATATTATTGGCATCTAATTTTCATGGCACTGAGCAAACTGCAGTTCAGAGAAGAGATCGGAAAGGGAAAGAAATACAGGTTCAATGTCCAACTGCAATTAAAGATTACAACTCTTTCATGGGTGGAGTAGACCATGCTGATCAGTTAAGAAGTGCCTACGGGATAGACAGACGATCTAAAAAATGGCGGCATAGATTGTTTTGGGGGCTTCTAGAAATAACGTTCATTAATTCTTACACCGTGTACTGTCAAACTCACGAAAAAACTACTCTGCTAGAATACAGCCGGGCCGTGGCCCAAGGCTTAATGACTCAAAAAGATGTTGTTGCCAATAAACGAAGTTTGAGTCTTCCCGTAGCACCATCAGGCAAAAAACGACGTGGTAAGAGTGAGTCAGTGGCAAAAGATGTCCGATTAGGTAATTTGGGAGTACATTGGCCTATATTTGTTGAAAGCCGAGGAAGATGTGAAATGTACAGCATAAACAAAGTTCAGTCAAAACCACATTCGAAATGCCAACACTGCGGCATATTTTTATGCTCCAATGAAAAAAAAACTGTTTCGCCGAATACCATGGAATTGAAGTATAAAAAT
>NW_023459982.1:0-7008 GCF_013731165.1 Rhagoletis pomonella | reverse complement strand
TTTAAACCAAAACCACTAAAAACGAACATATGTTATTTTTTCATGAATTAACCTTTTTTGAAAAAACTGGATAATTAATGATAAAGAAATTTATATTATTTAGAAAGTACCAGCTATTATCTTTAATTCGATATACATACATATTTTATCATGATCTACTTTTGGGTTTTAAGAATTAAGTGATAATAAAAAATATAAGTAAACAAAGCAAACGTCTTATACCTTCTTTGTTTATTACCTGTGCCAAATAAATTTGGTATCGTTGAAATCAGCGTAAAAAGTTCTAATAATCGGCACTTTTGGTTATTTTATAGCTAAACGGTCGCTATTCTAAACTTGTTCCAGAAATTTACGCAAACGAAGGTGATGCCAACGAATATTTAGTATGAAGAATTTTTGGTTTTACTACTAATATAACTAGAAACTGTAGAGTGTGCAACATTCTGCACAAGTAAAGGAGCCGATTTTATGTGTGGGAGCGAGATGACTGTTTTATTACAAAACCTTTCTATTACTGAATCATGGTGGCGCAGGTTTGATTTACTACTTTACTATTTTAGGATGATGATGAGTGCCAAGATTCTTCATCGGACCCTTCTTCCTCTTCTGAAGACTCTCCAGACTTCGTGTCATCCTTAGTTGGTTCAGCTGGGAGCAACATATCTATTTCTTCCTATGAAAAATGTTTGGTTGCTTTTTTTTGGCTTTGGCCTGAAACTACTAATGAGTGGATCAGAGCTTAGGAGTAACCCGTTCAACACGACCAGATCGCGGCTGTCGCATACCTTTGGGAAATGAAAATGCTCCTTGTAGCCATGTTACGTGACTTAAAAAAAAACTTCTTTTCCACGGGCTTTTATCCACCTTTGTATAAACTGTGCTTTTAGTTGTGAAAATTTGTGCTTTATATCTCTTATTTGTTCATCGGAGAAGGTGTCAGATGATAATATATCATTTTGAAGAAACTTTATTTTGTTCTCCAAATTCATAGAATTTTGTCGATGCATCTTATCAAATAAATATTTTCGAGTTACTACTCTATAGCAGGAACCAGTTGATGACTCTAAAGCAAAGGAAATACTTAAAAATGACAAAATATGTATGGAAACGAATTTTTTGTTTTAGATCTATCTTAATTATTGGTCATAAAAAGCTCATCGGTAGCTATCGGAAGCTAATTTTTGTCCAGTATACTATCAAAGCTCCATTCTATAGAACGCAGCTAGTAATGTAACGTGGAAATGCGTGGAAGTATAACCAAAAGCTTACGGTTTACAAAGTAATGAAAAAATAATCACTAAAAAAATATAATATTTCCGATTACTGATATTATTACTTAGATTAAATTTTGCTAAATCGAAACTATTTAAAATAAATGTAGATTTACCTGTGTCTTCAGACTTCATAGCAATTTTTAATTGTATATGACCACAATAATAATAATCACTTTTGAACGCAACTGTTTCACAATGAATGTCGTAAAATAAAACGTGCACTATCACAAACTGACAAGTTGCGACTGAGATATTCCGTCAAAGCGGGGTCATAAGTTCGGGGTAGGGGTTGCCTATTGTTCCGCAACTATTCAACTGTGGCAGGTAGTATTTTTTTGTTCCTACGATAAGTTTAAAAAAAATAGACCGCCTAGATCGATCAAATACCCCTATGTGCGACTCTTCAAAAAGTTTTTATTAAGTACAATGCTCCAATTTTTAAATTCAAGTACTAAAAAACATTCAGTCTTATCGTGAGTTTAATATTCCCCGAACCGGTTCACTTTTCACTTTTGGTTTTCATGTACATATTTACTATGGGCGGAATACAAATTTTCGGGTGAATTTTATTAAAAATTTTTAACCTTTCCATTTTTTATTTACCTAAATTACCTACCTTACCCACCTAAATTATTTCTTAATAAATAAAATAAAAAAAACTTTTTAATATACAACGCTTTTATAAATGGACTAAAAAGTAGAAAATAATATTTCTCAGTCCCAGAGAATTTGTTTTCAAACTTTTGATTTTGAAATTTTAGCAAAAGTCATTATATACAATTAATGACATTGAAAACGAAAAACGTGGAGCGCATGCAATACAAAGCATTCGATTTCATTGACAATAGTCAAACTACAATACATATATTACTCTTCAATTTCAAATCAGGCCTATTACATGCGCCCCACGCTTTTCATTTTCAATGTCATTAATTGTTTATAATGACTTTTGCTAAAATTTCAAAATCAAAAGTTATCAAAACAAGTTCTATGGGACTGACAAATATTATTTTCTAATTGTAGTCCATTTATAAAAGCGTGGTACATTAAAAAGTTTTTTTTTTTAAATTTATTTTATACTTTTTAATCTTGTCTGTATAAAATTTTGCAATAGATACTAAAATAATTCAACTTGCAGTGAAAAGAGAACAGAAGACTATGCAAGCAAAATGTTGTTTGCTCACGTTTAGTATATGCCTACATATGTACATACATACATATAGCAGCAATTAATTTCATTTAAAGAAATGGCGTGTCATCCATTTCCGCTGTAGCGTATGTAGTGCATATTTTTAACTTCTTCTGGCGAGGCGACATCTATTGTATATTATTTCACATTCGCAACATCCCTAGTCTGGACATACAACATTCAAAGCGGTCCGGACATACAAAATTGCGAGTTGATAAAAGCGTTGCAAAATAATAATATATCTCAGTCCCATAGGATATGTTTTGATAACTTTTGATTTTGAAATTTTAGCAAAAGTCATTATAAACAATTTATGAGATTGAAAACGAAAAACGTGGAGCGCATGCAATACAAAGCATTAGATTTAATTGACAATATTCAAACTACATATGTACATAACATAGACCTAAAATTTCTACAGCGAAAGTACAAATTTGAGATCGATTTTAAGCGGTCGTTATTAATATACCCACATACATACATATATTACTCTTCAATTTCAAATCAGGCCTATTACATGCGCCCCACGCTTTTCATTTTCAATGTCATTAATTGTTTATAATGACTTTTGCTAAAATTTCAAAACCAAAAGTTATCAAAACAAGTTCTATGGGACTGAGAAATATTATTTTCTAGTTTTAGTCCATTTATAGAAGCGTGGTACATTAAAAAGTTTTTATTTTTTTATTCTATACTTTTTAGTCTTGTCTGTATAAAATTTTGCAATAGATACTAAAATAATTCAACTTGCAGTGAAAAGAGAGCAGAAGACTATGCAAGCAAAATGTTGTTTGCTCACATTTAGTATATGCCTACATGTCGTCGCTCCCAACGAAGAGTTGCACATCTCAAATTACCGTGGAAGACTAGCACGTTTCGCTATTCGCGTCGAAGACTAGCACATTTCATTATTCGCGTCGAAAAGTAGCACATTTCTGATTTTCGCGTGGAAGACTAGCACATTTCATTATTCGCGTCGAAAAGTAGCACATTTCAGATTTTTGGGTGGAAGAGTAGCACATTTAATATTTTTGCGTGGAAGACTAGCACATTTTACTATTCGCGTGGAAGTTCCGCGTAGAAGAGTAGCGAATTCATATAAAGTGGTACTAGCAGCCGTACAAAAACCAAACATACATGTATGTTATAATTATTTCTCCTCGACTAAGCTGAGAGTTTAATGTTGTGTATGGAGTTTTTCGGTATTTTATAACAAATAGAATAAACGTTTATCTTCCTCCTACTTGTTTTGACGCATATTCGCGTCTTCCTCAGGGAATCTATTTATAAATACGAGAAACATATATACACATTAGGGTGGTCCAAAAATGCATGGGAAAAGTAAAGTCGGAATTTTTATGCTCTCACCCCTAGGATTGTTCTATACCGAAAAAAATATACCCCTATTTTTTTTTAAAACAAAAAATATTTAGAGGTCGCTCAAAGCGCCTAGAGTTTTCCATGTATTTATATGGGGAAAAAACTTTTGGTAGAAATGGTTTGGAATTCAAAAAAACTAACTATCGGAAAACTGTTTTCATCTGCAGGATTCGCAATAATAATACCCAATTGATTATTTGACCATTTTTTCATCGCAACTATAATTTGTAGGTCCGCCAAAAACCCACATAAAGCCCGAAAAATGCAATGAGGGGACAAATAAAAAATCGTTAGTATTAAAAAACGGTTAAATAAGTAATTGGGTATTATTATTGTAGGTCTCCTGAAGAGAACCAGAGTTTTCCGATCGAAAAATATTGATTTTCAAGAATTCTATACCATTTCTACGAAAAGTTGTTTTTCCCCATATAAAAATATATGGAAAACTTCGAGCGCTTTGAGCGACCTCTAAATATTTTTTGATTTTAAAATAAATAAATAGGGGTACACTTTTTTCTATATAGAACAATCCTAGGGGGTTAGAGCATTACAATTCCGACTTTACTGTTGTGGACCACGCTAATGTACATGCAGTCATATCAAGAGCAGCTTTATAGCCCTTTCAATTTTATTGCAATAATGTGCAAGTTTCAAGTGGCCAAAAATTTCCGTTGTTGCGGTTTTCTTCCATATAAAAATAAATTGTGTTTATTCGTTATATGGTAGCGAATGCGACAAAAAGAATCAACGACTTTAAGGCTCTTGAAACTTGCACATTATCACACTAAAATTGAATCGGCTATAAAGCTTCATACTCAAAAAAATTGTAACACTTGTGAGTAAATAAATTTGAAATTTGAATGAAAATTAGTTGATTTTGTTTTTAGATTTCTACAAAATTTTAAGCGTGGGTTTACATGTTTTTTTAAATGAACTTCATTTTAGTTGAAATTGAACATACTGAAAACAAAATTTCAATGGTTAACCATAAAACAATATGAATTGCATAAAGCTTAAAGGGGAAAAACGCCTTTAAAAAAAGAAAAGTGGATGATCTCCAGCAAATGATCAGTAAACGCTATATATCGTCTGAATTTCATGAATTTTATAATAGAATTATAGAAATGTAAAATAAGCACTTGAATTTCCAATATGAATTATGGTTTTATGATTTAGTTTAAACCCTAAATGTGCTACTCTTCCACGCAAATAGTGAAATGCGCTACTATTCCACGCGAAAATCTGAAATGTGCTAGTCTTCCAAGCAAAAATCTGAAATGTGCTACTCCACGCAAAAATCTGAAATGTGCTAGTCTTCCACGCGAATAGTGAAATGTGCTACTCTTCCACGCAAAAATCTGAAATGTGCTACTCTTCCACGCAAAATTCTGAAATGTGCTACTCTTCCACGCGAATAGTGAAATGTGCTAGTCTTCCACGCGAAAATCTGAAATGTGCTACTTTTCGACGCGAATAATGGAATGTGCTGGTCTTCCACGCTAATAGTGGAATGTGCTAGTCTTCCACGCGAATAGTGAAATGTGCTACTCTTCGTAGGGACCAACGATATGTACATACATACATATAGCAGCAATTAATTTAATTTAAAGAAATGGCGTGTCGTCCATTTCCGCTGTAGCGTATGTAGTGCATATTTTTAACTTCTTCTGGCGAGGCGATATCTATCTCCAGAGTTTTTCTAATTGTATGTCTTTGATATCAATTCTATGACGAGGTTGATATCTAGACTAGGTTTGCCATAAATACCTTTGCTATATTTATAGTATGGTGGTCTGGACACACAATAGTGCAAGTTGATAAAAGCGTTGTAATAATAAAATAATATTTATAGTATGGTGGTCTGGACATACAACATTGCAAGTTGATAAAAGCGTTGTAAAAAGAAAACTGACAACAAAACAGCAGGCATGGCCACTCCGAAGACCCGAAAAATTACCGACTTTTACCGACGTGTAGGTAAAAACCATACAGCGACAACATAACGGATGCTAATATCGAGGCAGCGAAAGATGAACCTGCTTCTAAAAAAAGGACACCACGGCATATCTAACAATTAATCATCGACGAAAATCACATTACCTAAGATAAATGAACATAAGTTAAGGATAAAAACTCGGACCAGACAGAACGAAGAATGACGCTGAAAATGGCACAACGCCGAAACCAGTTTGTCTGCAAACCAAGCCTGACAAGGTATGACGGAAATTCGTTCCAAAACAAATCATGTTAACATCCTGTCGGTGAAATCTACCAACACCAACTTATAAAGAATTGCAATGAAAGGATATCTTTAAATTTACAAAGTTGTCAGTAAGTTCCCAAAAAAAATACTTATCCAGTAAATAGTTATTCGTAGTTTCAACCAGTGTGTCCAGATTATTCAAAAAAAGCGCAATTTCTGAAAAAAATCGCCAAAAATCGCCAATTTTTTTCTAATAAAAATTATGAAATCGATTTGACAAATATTTTATTTTAAAAATGAGATCTTGTTATAATATAGTTTTTAAAACCAAAAACGAATGTAATACCTTCAGAGGGTAATAATAAATAACACAAATCACTTTTATAATAGAGATGTACAAACATTTTGTTTGTTAAATACGCACACTTTTAAAAAATATTTATTTGAACACATTTTGCAATAGTACTGCGCAATTATTAAACTTATTATAACTCATATTAATTGATTAATCGCACAATAAAAACCTATAATAAGGCGAGATCAGCTACTTCTACAATTTTTTCAAAATCACCTATAGTGTATGAATCATTTACATTTCTGTTGTTGTCATATATTGAGCTATTCAACCTTGATAACATACTTTTGATATTAGAAACGTTTTGCAGCAGAAACTATTAGCCTTCATAGGTATAACACTTTATTCGAACTATTGAATTAAGGCTTTCAAACCTCATCCTATTTCGAATCTTAGTTTTTGTTGAATTCGTTACGGAAAAAACGCGCCCAACAAAGCATGTGAGTGCGGCAAGGATAAAAATATGAAGACTACTTTACTTATATTTCCAAACATTTTATTGCCTGTTGCGTTTTCACTCCGTAAGGAATTATCCAAAATTCTTCCATGGGAAAGTTAAGGATTTAGATATTCAGTTTCCGCTGCTTTTCTTTCCTTCAAAGTCAAA
>NW_023459981.1:0-44831 GCF_013731165.1 Rhagoletis pomonella | reverse complement strand
TGCAATTGCACATTAAAAGCCAAATCAGGAAGAGCTGATCTATTGCAACACGCATGCTCGCAAAAGCATCAAAAAAGCTGTAGTAGCATGAAAGGTCAGAAAAAAGTAGGCGACTTTTTTAAGATTTCATTGAAAATGTAATGAAGGAAAAAAAGGCTGAAATATTGCTATGCTCCTTCTTAGCAGAACGTAATTTAGCATTTTCGACAACCGACCCCCTAACTAAATGTCTACAAAATAAAAATTATTAAAAATCAACGCGATTATGTAGCCCCTTTAAACTTGCCATCAAACTGCATACTCAAAAAAAAATAAAGAATAAAATCTGAATAAAAAGTTGAAAATATAGCTGAAACTTTGCAATTTTTATAATTTTTTCACAAAGTTTGAAATGTGGATTTATATGTTGTTTATTAAATAATCAGCGTGGCTTTTATGGGAAAATAATAAACATTAAATAAACAAAGGAAAAACAGCTAAAATCGATCAAAATGTTGATGACTTAATCAGCTGATATGTATAAAATCATTTTTATATTAACGATCTCAAACCAGTTTAGAATGAATTCTAAATGTACTCTGTCGAAATGACATTTTAAAATACCGTTCGTACATATGTACCTTTGTATACAATAAAAGTTTAATAAGAACAATTTTATGTACATTCGTTTGAAAAAAAACGTTTTTGGGTAGGAAATGACGTTTTTTCAGACCAAGAGGGACGTTTTCTCATGCCGAAGACATGGCAACACTGCTCATCAGCTAAATCAACAGAAATCAGTACACACATCAGCGTTAACGTCAAGCGTGAACATAGCAAAAATCGCTCCCCAGCAATTGGTCGTGGTTACCTGCATCCTTCATACAACCGCGTACGTATACATATCATTGTTGTCAGCATACATTTAAATAAGAGCAGCTGCATAACGTGTGGAGTCGACAAGAGAAAATCTCTTGTCTACTTTGAGCCAATTTACACGATGACTTTTCACCCTGGGTGGAAAGTCATGCGTGTCGAGCTTGTAGGCAAAAAGTGTAACGAAGTCAGCGGGGTAGGCAAGCACGCACGGTGAGCGAAATCGAGGGGTTTTTTTGACGTTTCGCTTTTTTCGAGTTCACTTTTTCGTATTTTGGCTTTGAGTTCGCGATTCGCTCCGCTTTAAAAATGAGAACGAAAGAGTTGACCAAAGAAAATTTTACGCTTAAATGTCAAAAATACGCAAGAAACGCCGCAAAGAAAAAGTCATCGTGTAAATGCACGAGGATTTTCGAAGACTTTTTTTAAAAGGGAACGTGCCAAAAACGCAGAGTGAAAAGTCGTCGTGTAAATTGGCTCTTTGCGTCTGTTCATTACTGGCAACAATAACAACGGAAACAAGCTCCAGCAACAACAACAAAAACAAGTAGCAGCTATCAATACCTGCGATAAGCAGCAGCAACAACGACACCAAATAACAGCAGCCGGCACAGTAGCCGCAGCAACTATCAGGTCGACTTTGCTGCTAATAGGTGCGTTCGTTTAAAATCTCCAGCAGAAACCAACCAACTGCCAAATTCCGGCGAAATGTCATCTGTTCTCTCACAAGAGAGAAATATCCAAAATAGTACGCGAACAGAAAATTTGCAGAAACTTGCAAGTTAGACGAACAGCTGATATAATTTTTGTTTACATACAAATGTGTAAAATTTAAAACGTACGAAAAGTCATCGTAAAGTGTTATACTGACACAGTTTATTGATTAAACAAATAACTACTTATTTCTTACAAGTTTAATTAGTCGCATTTTGTAATTTTTATCTTCCAAACCAACAAATTCAATTTTGTGATTTGCGTAAATGCCAACCAGCTGTTTTCGATCAGCTGTTTTCCTGTTGGCAAAAATTTTTCCAGCAGAAACCAGCAGCTTCCCCTCAAAATGAAATGTCAGTTTGCTCTCTCAATTTCCCCTACTTTGCAAGTTGTAAGTTTTGGTTAAACATGAACAATTAACAGCCTCGCGAACGAACCTAATATCAGCAGTTTCAGAGCACAGTGGTGAGCTGTATCTTTTCATCTAATATTTTTGACAAACATATTTATAAATATATAAATTGTAAATACTCCTTATAGAGACTATTTGTAGTTATATTATGTTTCGTTCACCACCACACGACACACATACATCTACACGGGCTGATAATTTAAATGACTCGCTTATCAATTTGCAAAACAACTCTTTTCAAGAGGAAATAGCAAATCCTTATGATAGTCAGAATAGTAGTGAGGTTTATGCAACCTCAGTCAAGCTTCCACAGTTTTGAACAAGTTGTCCAGAAGCTTGGTCTGTACATACAGAAATGCAATTTAGCATGGGAAACATTACACAAGAAACTTCAAAATATGAATACGCGCTTCCGCAAGAAGTCATAGTTACGATTTTAGATGTCATTCAAAATCCTCCGCATAACAACAAGTTTTCAGAACTAAAGAAAGTCTTAATTGAAAGGCATTCTTTAAGTGAAAATAAAAAAATTGATAAAATTTTCTCAGATTCAGAGATGGGGTATCGTAAACCCTCTGAATTTTATCCGTCGCGGATGCTGCTTGCAGGTTCCAATTTTAGTCAAGATATTTTAAAGAAACTTTGGCTGAGAAAATTGCCCAAAAATCTTAGTGCGATATTAGCTAGTTCAAGTACAAATGATATTAATGAATTGGTGAAGCTAGCTGATAATATTTGGGATGCGGTTAATAAAACCGAAATTTCAGCTATGAATAGTTTTCAAAATTCTAAATCACAAGACACAATTATTCAGAATTTAGTTAAAACGACAAATCTTATATGCGAAAATTTTCAAAAACTTTCCTTTGAATATTTTTAAATTTATTTATTTATTCATATTTATTTATTTAAGTCTATGGTTACAAAACCTTACAGACTAGAGGTACAAAAAGACTTAGAAATAATTTATAAAGATACAATTAAAGGTAATTAGATTCCAGCTTAGATAAAAAAGAGATCTAGGATGGGCGAAATCAAGATCAAGGCTATTAAAAATTCTATTAAGTTCATTAAGAGACCTAGTAATGGGGGCATAATTTAAATAATTCGATTTGAAAGTTTTAACACGCAACGGAAAGTGAAAACGCAATACCCTTTGGGGAATATTAAAACATATCTGCTCCAGTAGTTCAGGACAATTGATGAGACCACAGACAATATCATAGATAAACATAAGTGAGTGAATTATACGTCTTGAGGCAAGAGATTTCAGATTTATTAACAAAGAACGGGCCTCATAAGATGGAAGGGGCCCATTAAAATGAAGAGATTGCAGAGCGAAACGGACAAAGCTACGTTGAACTCTTTCGATCCTTTGGGAATAAACAGAGTAAATTGGATTCCAAATTACTGAGGCATACTCCAACTTAGACCTAACTAGAGAATTATAAAGCGTTTTCCTAGTATAAGGATCCCTAAAGTCCCGCGCATAGCGCCGTAGAAAGCCCAAGTTGGAGTAGGCCTTAGGAATAATGAAACTAATGTGGTTAACAAAGGAGAACCCTGAGTCAAAAACAACACCTAAACCGGAGAACTCATTTACAGCGGAGAGACGAGCATTAGAAATGGAATAAGCAGAGGGGATTGGATTTATAATTTTAGCGAAGGTCATGTGGTAACATTTACTGATATTAAGCGATAACTTGTTTCTGGTACTCCAGTCGGATAGATTATTAAGATCACGTTGTAATAAAGAAATATCAGACATGCAGGTAATTTTGCTGAAAATTTTCAAATCTTCTGCATAGAGTAGAAATTTAGCATGGTTAAAACAGACCCGAATGTCGTTAATAAAAAGCACAAATAATAGCGGACCAAGAATGCCCCCTGAGGCACACCTGAGGAGGCTACAAAGGGATGTGATTTAGTATTACTAATTGCGACGTATGAGACTCGATTAGTGAGGTAAGACCTTAACCAAAGAAGGAACTTTAAGTGGAAACCTAACCTTTCCAGCTTTAACAACAATATACTATGCGAAACAGTATCGAAAGCTTTTGTAAAATCTGTGTATACAACATCTACTCGATAACCAGTTTTAAATGAAGAAATGCAAAATTGGGAGAATTCAGCCAAGTTGGTGACTGTAGAACGCCACAGACAAAGCCATGTTGATGCGGATCAATTAATTCCTTAACAAAGAAGTACATTTTATCTTTCACCACTTTTTCGAAAAGCTTTGAGCAAGTGGTGAGTTAAGATATAGGTCTGTAGTTTCTTACATCATTTTTGTTTCCAAATTTGAAAATCGGAGAAGTAGAAGCAACCTTCCAACGGTCAATAAAATCGCTGGTAGCGAGGGAGAGATTAAATATAAATTTTAAGGGCACACAAAGTGAAACACTGCATTTCTTAACTAGAAATGAAGAGAGCCCATCTATATCACTTTTCATTGAGGACTTTAAAGAAGATATGCCATTGATAACATCCAATTTAGACACAGACAATGATCCAAAATCTAGAGCGTGGGAAGAGTAATGACAACTGGAGTTTATGGCTATTGTACTATCTTGGACGAAGTTTGACCTAAAGAAATCAGCAAATAGGTTTACGGTGTTCGATAAACATTGGGAATGCGTTCCATCAAATGTCACACAAGTAGGGATATTTGTGCGACCTTTCTTTGAACGAACGTAATTCCAAAACGCTTTCGGATTTTATTTTAATCCAACTTCATATCGAGCAATATATTGGTTGTATAAAAGCTTGTCAAGCGCATTAAATTGAGTTGAAAAGTGAATATATTGTTCTTGGAAGGTACAATCATAATTGGATTTGTACAGATTAAAGTAATTGTTCTTTTGATTCTTCAATTTCTTTAGGTCCTTGGTGTACCAGGGTAGTTTATGAATTCTAGCGCCCCGAAGAGGAAAACTCCTACGAAATAATTCGAAAATATTAGTTAGAAAAATATCAAAGCACTGAGAGCTATTTTTCGAAATAAAAAGCAGATTCTAGTCAATTTCCAAAATTCTGGTGTTTAGGCCATCAAAATTGGCACCTCTAAAATCAAAGGTTCGCGCTTCATCGAGAGAAACTGGACTAAAGTTTAAAAATTCTAAAGATATCGAAAGTGGGACATGATGTATATCGGAATTACCAAGTGGGAATTCGCATTCTCTTAAGTGAAAACCTAGATTTTCATCAACAAAGACGAGATCTAAGATATTGTTTAACTTATTAAACAGCGAGTTTATTTGAATGAGGTTGACTCCAAAGAGGCTATCTAGTAAACTAATCTCATACGAATGATATATATTAGTATTAAACAAATCAGACCAAACAATTTTGTTAAGGTTAAAATCACCGAGTATGCAAAAATGACTATCCTCATTATTTTCATAGATACTTAAAATATTTTGTACATGAACATCATATAAAGATTCAACACTACTTGGCGGGATATACGAAACACAAAAGAGAATTTTACCAAAGTTGCCGTAAATACACACGCACAATTGGCCGAGTAGAGAATCGTTATTCATCAGTTGCACAACTGAAGAGCGTAATGAGCGTTTTATAGCAATCAAAACACCTCCCCCTCTGCACAGGCCCGTTTTAAATGGGTCACGATCTTTGCGATAGGTTTCGAATAAATTGTGATCAAAAAATTTCGTATCGAAAAAATCCTTGTTGAGCCAGATTTCGACAAGTACATAAACATCAAACTCACAGCGGGACGTAGCTAAAAACACATCTTTAGTTTTAGTGCGCATACCTGACATATTTTGATAATAAACATTTAATTTATTTAACGTATTAGAAGAAAAAAGATCACTTATGGTTGCATTTTTGGAATTAAGCCTATTCATTTTGAAAAAAAAGCGAAATGCACGAACATTAATTCCTACTGGCCATAAATTTTCATCTTAGAGTTTACTATAATATACACTAGACACACCTAACTTAAAATTGACACTTTGTAAATTATCAAGAGAGTTAATATTCTATTAAGCAACGAATTAATACAAATTCTAGATAGAAAGAAGAAACTAAACAAAAACGACAACAACAACAACACCAAGAACAAAAACAAAAGCCTGGGGAAGAACAGCTCCTGAAATCCCCTGCAAAACCACCAAACCCGACAGCGATTTCCTCTGTTGGTGCCAGCCATAGCACCTCAGAGTAAAAAGCGGGAATCAGCAGGAAAACGGAAGGTGCCAGCCATAGTACCGCCGTTTTGCAATTAGAAAATTTTAGTACCGGTAGTGCCAGCCATAGTACACCGGAAGAAAAACCAGCATGTAGCAAGCACGCGGCCGGTACCAGCAGTACCCAGCTGCAAAAGCATAGGAAACCTTCAAACGCGTTCATGAAGCAACGGTACAGAAGGCTCTGTACATGTTCGACAAGATCGAGAGAAATGCAGCAGCCGTACGTGTAGACGAGCGCGATGAGGAAGATAAGCTTAGATATATGGCCTTGGTGGAAGAGTATGAGAAATTCCAAACAGAACGTACTGCCACCATGGGATCTAGCGAAACCCAAAAAAGGAATAGGTCTCAATACGAGAGTGGCAATGGAGCTGACCGCAAAAGATTGAATCAGGGGGATGTAGCGGAGTCCGCAACATCCACCAAGCATCGCTACTTCAGCGACGTTGCAAGAGACCATCTTCAGACTTCAATTATTGATGAAGGTAGCAGAACGCCGCTAGCAGTGCAGCAAAGTGGGAGGAGATCGATGTGAGGCTGTCGAGTCTCGTAATGGACTACGTCCTCGACAGCCCCGAAGGTCCTTATCCAGAGTTTGACTCATCGGAATCCCTGAGGTGATACCGGGTCATCAAATGCGCGGTCCAGTTCTCCTTGGACTTCCTCGCTGGGTGTGTAGCAAAGATTAGCGACGCATTCGAGGGCTTGAAGCTCAAGCTCATACCAGCCAAGGACATCACTAGGAGGCCCCGTGCGCGCATTTGGTTACCTCCGATAGCCGAACCTGGCGAAAAGTTGCTGTGGTGTGTAAAGGTGCATAATAAAAACATACCAGCAATAGACGAGTGGGAGCTCATCAAAGGTGAAGAGCCGAGAAAGCCCACAAACAAGCCAATTTTCCTAGCTATTTGCTCCGAATCCTCGGAGGCCCTAGCAGAGGCCCTAGCAGAAGCCGTAGAACCAATTGGGAGAAATGCGAAAACGAACTAAAGTTAATCTGGTAGAAAATATTACCTCAATAGATGAGATAGAACGAAACGTAAGCTACTTAGAGGGGGCGATGAACAAAGACTATGAAAGATCAACCACACTGAGTGTCATGAAAAAGAAATCCCCGCCATGGTGGAATGGGGAGCTTAGAACTCTTAGAAATAGCGTTAGAAAACTTTTTTAACGAGTGCTTTAGGTCCAAGAATTGGGTGCCCTACAAAAGTGCGTTAAAATCATATAAAAAGGAACTAAGGGTAGCAAAGGCCAAGTCCTGGCAAACCTACTGTTCCTCGATAGAAAATGTAAGACACTCAGCTATATAAATATATGTATATTATATAATATAAATGATGTATGGACAAACTCCACGGATGAGTCTTTAGAAACACTAGTTCAATTCCATTTTCCAGGCTGTGAACAGAATGCAGCAGCATCAGATGGAAAAGAACACACATACATACCAAATAGAGAACTTGAAATAATAATAAGCAAAGAAAAGATCATCTATGCAATAAATAGTTTCTCTCCCTTAAAATCTCCAGGCCCAGATGGTATAATACCGGCTATGTTACAGAATGTAAAGGAGCACATAGCACCGCTACTTGAAACCCTCTATAGAGCTTGTATTAGTATGAACTATGTCCCCCAGAGCTGGAGACGTGTCAAAGTAGTGTTCATCCCTAAGCCCGGTAGGACGAACCAAGAAACAGCGAAAGCCTTTAGACCTCTAAGCCTAACTTCCTTTTTCTTAAAGCACTGGAAAGGCTAATAGATATATTAATAAGATAGTTGTTGGGGGAAGAATCCCTATCAACAGCACAACATGCTTACATCAAAGGGAAATCGACGGAGTCAGCTTTGCATGAAGTGGTGGGGCTCATAGCAAAATCACTGCGCTTCAAGCAATACACTTTAGCCGCTTTCCTGGATATCGAGGGGGCCTTCAACAACATTGAAGTTGACAACATCATCCAATCACTCATGGGGGTTGGTGTTGACGGCGCTGTGGTTGGCTGGAAACGCTCCATGCTAGAAAGCAGAATTATTCAGGCGAAAAGCGGAGATAGTCTTATAACTAGATATGTGCGTAGAGGTACTCCCCAGGGTGGTGTACTCTCCCCACTGTTGTGGGTTGTAGCACTAAACAGCATGCTGCTAGAACTCCACAGAGGTGGAGTTAAAGTAGTGGCGTATGCTGACGATGTAGTGATAGCAGTCACAGGACTTTTTCTCTCTACTGTAAGTGAAATTCTAGGAAAAGCGCTGAGTAGACTACACACGTGGGCTAAAGGCAGTGGCCTTAACGTAAATCCAGACAAAACTGAGTTGTTACTGTTTACTAATAAGTATAAGATACCCCAATTTAGACATCCATCCATAGGCGGCAAGACAATCCCCCTATCGTCCAACGCAAAATATCTGGGAGTAATTCTAGATACCAAACTAAACTGGAAACTTAACGTTGAGAAACGTAAAGAGAGGGCGTACATCGCTTATTATACTTGTAAACGGATCTTCAATAGAAACTGGGGTTTAAAACCGAAACTTGTGATGTGGATGTACACCGCTATCATAAGGCCGATCTTAACCTACGGCCCCCTAGCATGGTGGCCAGCCTTAGACAAACAATACAATGTCAGCAAACTAAATAGCTTACAAAGAGCGGCATGCTCGGGGACAACTGGGGCACTGAAATCCTGCCCTTCAGAAGCACTGACTGTAATCCCCAATATGATGCCCATTGACCTATGCCTAAAGGAAGCCGCGATGTACTCAGCATTAAGACTCAGAGAGTCAGGGCTGTGGGGATCGAGAACCTTTGGGCATAGCTCAATCTTAGGCCTTACTTCGATAGGAAATAAAACCACGGACTATATGGTATCAACCCTCGATTTTGGCTTGAATGTACAAGTGCGGTTTCCATCCAGAAGGGAATGGAAAAGGGGTCAAGCTGCCGATAGGGAAGCCATCTGTATCTACACTGACGGGACCAAGATGGACTGCGGTGTAGGGACAGGGGTATATTCCGAGGAGCTTGGTATCAATAGGACCCTCCGCAGCACTCCTGGCTATATCATCCACTGTAACCAAGTCCAAGCTAGTCAAGGAATGCAAGATGGAGTTACGCTCAGCGTCTCAGTCAATGTCCATCTCTCTTGTCTGGGTTCCCGGCCATAGGGACATAGAAGGCAACGAGAGAGCAGACGAACTGGCCAAGGCGGGAGCTTGTTTGGATGAATCTGTAGCGGTGATACTGGGTTATCCCCTGAGACAAATACAAACAGAAATCCACTTGCACAGATTCAGTCTTGCAAGATAGCACGAGAGCTTTGGCCTGAATTTAGCAGGAAAAGAACAGCAGAACTGCTAAGTAGGTCGAGGGTAGAAGTATTTAGAATTGTAGAAAACATGCTTGTAGGAAAACATGCTTGTAGAATAGGTCTGCCATACAACAGAATATGCCGCAGCTGCGGCTTGGATGGCAGCGAAGAAACAGTATTCCATTTCCTGTGTGAATGCCCAGGCCTGGCTTACTTAAGACATAAATCTTTCGGGAGACACATAGTTGAGCAGTTATCGGATCTATCTAGTGCTACATTAGGTGACTTATACAAATTCATAAGCGGTTCTAAATGGTTTGACAGAACCGCTGGAATGTTCTGACAGGTAGGCTACGGTATAATAAAATATAATTGTCCACGAGAAGTGCACCAAAATGGCGCTTTTAAGCTCTAATTGATTCCTGAGCGATAGCTTAGGTAGCACTACAACCAACTAATCAGATCAAAATCTCGTGATAGTCAAAATTGGTTATGTAGATACCATTACAAATTTGGTGATAAGGCTCAGAAATGTCAACAGCCTTGCGCTTTTTCTAAAAACAAAAATCGTTAAACTAGAGTCATCCGTTGTTGTCGCGGCAAACAATGGAAATTTAGATATTACCACACGTCGCCTATTTATTTTTGATAAAACAAACAAACTAAATTTTTTGATTGATAGTGGAGCAGAAATTTCTATACTTCCGGTAAAAAAAAAATCCCTCATACAAAACGTTCTTCAGATATAATACTTACTGCAGCCAATGGTTCAACGATTTCAACATATGTTAAAAAGATTTTAAATTTAAATTTTTAATTTAAATTTAGGTTTAAGACGCGAGTTACCATTTACGTTTCTCATAGCTGATATTGCGAAACCTATTATTGGTGCAGATTTTCTTTGCAAATATTGTCTCTTAATTGACATGAAATGCAAACGTTTAGTTGATCCAGTAACAAGTCTTTCGGTTAACACAGTTTCATGTGTTTGTAGCATTTCGCTTCCAAAAATTTTCGTAGTAGAGAACAAGTATACAAGATTGTTGAAGGAGTTTCCTTTTGATTGCTGAACCAGATTATTCGAAGCCGGTTAAACATTCTACCGTTCACAGACTTTTTACTGAAGGAAATCTGCCATTCTCCAAGTCAAGGCGGTTGGATCCTATTAAATTTAAAGTAGCCAAAACTGAATTCGATTTTTTAGTGAGGACAGGGATTTGTAGACCTTCAAATTCTTGTGTAGCGTCTCCACTGCATCTAGTACCTAAAAAAGAACTGATTGACTGTCGTCCTTGTGGTGATTTTCGGAGACTTAATGTTGTAACTGTACCGGACCGTTACCCTTTACCTCATATTCAAGATTTCAATATGAATCTCAGAAATAAGTATATATTTTCGAAATTAGATTTGGTGAAAGCCTACCACCAAATTCCAATGGCAGAAGAGGATATCTATAAAACTGCAATAACGACACCTTTCGGTATGTTTGAATTTATACGAATGCCTTTCGGACTAAGAAATTCAGCGCAAACTTCAAAGATTTATTAATGAAGTAGTTAGTGGTTTAGATTTTGTTTTTACATATAATGATGATCTATTGGTTGCAGCTGAAAATGAAGAACAGCATTTTAAAGATCTCCGTATACTTTTCCAACGCCTAACAGAGTACGGGTTAAATATCAAACCAAGTAAATGTACTTTTGGTGTTACAAGTAATGACTTTTTAGGACATAATATTTCTGGGGCGGGAATTAGACCCTCTGATGAAAAAGTGATAGCTATTCGTAGTTTTGAACGTCCTAAATCTATTTAACAGGCGCAGAAGTTTGTAGGCATGGTTAACTACTACCATCGATATGTACCAAAATTAGCTGAGTTTACGGCAGTTATCTACGATTTAATCAATCGAACAACTAAGAAACCTGACAAGTCCTTAATTTGGGATGACACAACAAATAAAGCCTTTGAATGTGCTAAAGAAAAGTTTGCGTCTACGATATTGTTAAATCATTTTAACAAATATGCCAAACTCTCTTTAAATGTGGATGCATCTAATACGGCAATTGGTGGTGTCGAAGGTAGAAGGACAAGAATTTACAGTTTTTACAGATCACAAGCCTTTGGTATTTGCTTTGAGTTCAAAACCGAACGTAGTCCGAGACAAACTAGACATATGGAATTCATTGCATAATTTACTAATGACATACGATATATTAAAGGACAGGAAAACATTATAGCTGACACATTATCTCGAGCTTTCGAAGTTGATGCAATTAAAGGTACAGAACTAAATTTTAAAGTTTTACAAAAT
This sequence comes from Rhagoletis pomonella, assembly GCF_013731165.1. Classification (NCBI taxonomy): domain Eukaryota; kingdom Metazoa; phylum Arthropoda; class Insecta; order Diptera; family Tephritidae; genus Rhagoletis; species Rhagoletis pomonella. The sequence continues at coordinate 33,011 of NW_023459981.1, read as the reverse complement.
GAACAAGAACAGGACGAGGAACTAAACACATTAAAATCTGGAGAGAAATCACATAACCTTAAATTAATTCAAATACCACTTTTAAATTTTAATATTTGGTGTGAAATGACAGGTGAGAATCCTATGCCATTTGTTCCAAATTGTTTACGCAAGACAGTGTTTAATATGTTACATGACATTACACACCCTGGTACAAAAGCTACACGTCGTCTAATTATTAAAAAGTACTATTGGCCAAAAATGCACAAAGAAATTAATATTTGGTCAAAATAATATATAAATTGTCAAAAATCGAAGGTTTATCGTCACACTAAATCTCCAGTAATTAAAATTCCGATTCGAAAAAGTAGATTTGATCATATTCATTTAGATATTTTTGGACCTCCTCCTGTATCGAAGGGACATCGTTACATTTTTACAATAGTTGACAGGTTCACTCTTTGGCCCAAGGCATACGCATTAAAGGACATTTCAGCGGCAGTGGTTGCAAATAAATTTTTTAGAGAATATGTTTCACGTTTTGGGGTACCGTTAAAAATCACTACAGATCAGGGTACTCAGTTTATGTCAAAATTGTTTTCGGAACTAACAAAATTGCTTAGTAGTCATCACGTTACAACTTCTGCATATCATCCTCAAGGGAATGGTATGGTAGAACGGTTTCACAGGCAGTTAAATGCTACGATAATGGCTGGAAATGGAACCAGCAATTGGTATCATGAGCTGCCGATGATACTTCTGGGTTTACGATCGATGTATAAAGAAAGTATTTCAGCCACACCATCTGAGATGGTTTTTGGGCAAAATTTACGCCTAACCGGTGAACTTGTGGTTCCATCTGAAGAAAATTTTTCCCCAACTGAAGTTTTAGGCAATTTACGGGAACATTAGAACATAGAAGAGAACTCTGAAGCCAACAGGCTGAGGAAACTTCTCTCAAAATCTTCTTCAAGTATGAACTCTATCCAGAAGCCTAACGGTGACTGGACGACATCATGTAGCGAAATGCTGGAGGTCCTTATGAGCACTCACTTCCCGGGCTGCTCAGATGAGACCCCCGATTTTTCGCCCGGTCCTAGGACCTACTTGTCTCTGGGTGATACCGTTGGGGACATCGTAAGTGAGGAGAGGGTGGAATGGGCTTTAATGTCCTTTCAGCCCTACAAATCTCCTGGCCTTGACGGAATCTTTCCCGCCCAACTACAGGAAGCTAAAGACATACTGTGTCCCATGCTTTCTCAGATTTTTACAGCCTACCTAACTCTGACTCACATACCACACGAGTGGACAAAGGCAAAGGTTGTATTCATACCAAAAGGAGGCAAGGCCGCTCATGTGAAACCGAAGGATTTCAGGCCTATAAGCCTCACCTCGTTCTTCCTCAAAACTCTAGAGAGGCTCATCGACGAATATATTCGACGGAATATTAAAGCTGACAACCTCTCCTCGAATCAGCATGCATATTCCAAGGGGAAATCCGTGGAGACCGCACTCCATGAAATCGTAGCTACGATCGAAAAAGGATTGGCCTTAAAGGAATACACGCTCGGAGTTTTTCTCGATATCGAGGGTGCTTTCAACAACGTCTACCCGAAGTCTGTTGTTAACTCCCTTCTTAGGGCGGGGGTGCAGCGAGGTCTGGTGGATTTTGTTGAGCTCCTTCTAGGAAAGAGAACTATTCTATCAGAACTAGGGATGGTTCCATTACAAAGTATGTGACCAGGGGCACCCCCCAAGGGGGCGTTCTCTCCCCTCTACTCTGGAATCTAACAGTGAACACCATACTTCTAAGCCTAAAGAGCACCGGTTGTCAAGTCATAGCGTACGCCGATGACATAGCAATCGTTGCAACGGGCAAACATCTTCAGGTCCTGAGTGAGTTGTTGCAAAACGCACTGGGTCTGGTAAACATCTGGTCCAAGGAATGTGGACTTAGTGTCAATCCTGCCAAGACAGAAATGGTACTTTTCACAAGGAAGTATAAAACTCCCTTATTCAAACCTCCCGCCCTAAACGGGGTGGCACTCACTCTCTCAACCGAGGTGAAATACCTTGGTGTTATTCTGGACAGGAAGCTGAACTGGAAGCGAAACACTGACGACCGCTCCAGGAAGGCCAATACTGCCCTGTATGCCTGCAAAACGGCTATAGGCAAAAAATGGGGAATAAAACCACATATAGTACACTGGATGTACACAGCTGTGATAAGACCATCCCTTTCTACGGGGTCACCGTATGGTGGCCTGCTCTAAACAACACCGTATCCAGAGCCAAGGTGGAACGTGTGCAGAGGACGGCTGCCATGCTCGTCACGGGAGCCCTGCCCACTACACCCACCAAATCCCTGGAAATTATCTTAAATCTTCCACCTGTGGATCTCTACGGCAAATTTCAGGCCGGCTGTAGTGCGGCTAGGCTAAATACAATCCAGCCGTGGAGGGACCTCAGATTCGGGCACGCAAAAGTACTTGAAACTCTACCGGATAATCTACGACAGATAGATTATACCACTCCTCTGCTCTGTTTAGATAACAAATTCTCCACAAGAATCCCAGAGAGGAACGAGTGGGAATGGGCCACAGACCTGAACCCAGGGTCTACGGCCATATATACAGATGGTTCCAAGCTAAACAAAAGAGTGGGTAGCGGGATCTACTCTGACGAACTCGCGCTAAATCTCAGTTTTCGCTTACCGGACCATTGCAGCGTTTTTCAAGTGGAATTAAACGCCATAATGGAGGCGGCTCGGTGGCTTATAACCTCCGCCCCCCCCCCCCCCCCAGGACGGCCTATCTCTATCTATTCTGACAGCCAGGCTGCTATCAAATCTCTCAATTCTAACGAAGCAACGTCCAAAGTAGCCATCGAATGCAGAAATACTCTCAACCTGCTGGCATAAAAATGCTCCTTGACTGTTGTATGGGTCCCTGGACACAGGGACATCCCTGGCAACTGCCTAGCCGACGAGCTGGCAAGGAGGGGGACGCAACTTTCTGTAGTCAATTCTGCTCCGAATGCGGGCATACCTCTAACCTCCTGCAAACACAGACTAAAGGCGAAACTCGTTGAGGAGGTAAATATAAGATGGGCTGTGGAAACCACATGCCATATTACCAGGCAAATATGGCCAAAGATTGATGTAAAGCGATCCATAGCCCTCACCCGGCTGGACCGCTCCTCTCTCAGATTAGTAGTCGGGGTAATCACCGGACACTGCCTGATGGGCACACACGGAAAAAGGTTGGGATACCTCACCAACGATTTCTGTCGCAGTTGCAGAGACGAGGAGGAGGTGGAGACCATCGAACACTATCTCTGCCACTGTCCCGCCCTGTCCAATATGCGCAACCAATTCTTCAACAAGTACTTTGTAGATTGTTTAGCCGATTTGAACTCGGCGAACGTTCTCGACTTTTTGTGCTATATAAAACGCACTCGGTGGTTCAATTACTAAGGGAGGGAAAGAAACAAATGGCTTCGGCCAGTGGTATCACAACGGGCTTTTCCAGCCCACGTGTGCTCCGCGTTCTGCGCGGGGCAGCCACTCTAACCTAACCTAACCTAACCTACGGGAACATTTTAAAAATTGTAAATCCAATTTAGAGCATAATCAAAATTCTGATACTGGCGTATATAACTATATACCAAAGGATTTGGATACTTGTAAATTTGTTTTTATGCGTGTTATTAATAAAAGATCATTGCAACAACCATATGAAGGACCTTATAAGGTTGTTGAAAAAAACAAAAAATATTTCAAACTTGAAGTAGATAATGAGGTTAAAACAATTCCGATAGACAGACTAAAACCAGCAATCATTGAAACAGAACTAATACCAGAAACAAACACTAGTATAATGAATAACACAACATCTAATAAGAAACTAGTTACTTTTAATTTATATAACATTAATTCTCTAGAAGGGGGAGTATTGTAGGGGTTGTATTTGTGTTACTGCTTTTTATTGTACTGTGTTAATTTCAACTTTGAAATTTTAGACATTTTATATTTAAGTGATTTTGTAGTTCAAACTTCAAAGAGAAAATTTTATTATTCAAACATTTATCTTGCAACTGTTAACAACAGAATTTTATACAATATTAAATTGAGTTTCTTAAAATCCTTGATATACTCACTACTACAATGGAGATGTAACTCAAAACTTACATTTTTGGAGATTTCATTATGCATATAATAAGCTTGATAAGTAGAATATGCGCTTTGAGTCCAATGGGTATAGTCGTTGTGCTGGGTATACAGTTACAGTTGCACGGCTATACTCAATACCGACTCTTGCGTCCTCGTTCACGCACTCTGGGCAACGTGAGCAGCCCATGTGCGAGATGCGGCAACTAATCCGAGTGGGTCACGGCAGAAAGATGGGAAGCTTCGGTGGGACCACTCCGACTTATTCGGTTTAAGGGCTCACTGAAGTCTGCAGCGCCTGTTCGCCAGTAGGTTCGGCTGCAAGCGGGTGTCTGTCTTGGAGCAAGCGGCTCGCTGGTTGCAAAACCAACCCCGTCCATGCAATGGGTTGTGCGCTGGATTTGGGACCCGCCACGTAAAATCCCCTTCCAGTGAAGAAGCGAAGCAATTCCTCGGATGAGACCCCCTTTATGATGATGACCATGGCAAACGTTTAAAGGACTACGATTTGAGGGCATGCACCTGGCATGAAGGTGCCTCTGCCCGGCTGGTTGATGTCCTCGTAAGAGCAAAAGCTGGCATCACCGCCACCCAAGAAGTGCGTTCGACGGGGCAAGGCAAGCAATACCTGGGGCCTTGCGACATATACTACAGCTGCCATGTAAAGGAGCGCAAATTCGGTGTTGAATTTGTGGTGGGAGAGAGACTCCGTCACCGAGTACTTTCGTTCACTCCGGTGGACCAGCGTCTAGCCATAATCCGCATTAAAGCAAGATCCTTCAACATATCGCTCATCTGCGCCCATGCCCCGACGGAAAAGAAGGATGGCAGTATGCAGTACTAGGTTCAAGCATAAGAAGATCCATCAAGCTACGTGGCTTTCGCCAGATCGAAAAACGAGAAACCAAATCGATCATGTTGTGATAGACGGAAGGCATGCTTCCGGTGTTTTGGACGTACGTACACTCCGAGGCCAAAACATCGACTCGGACTACTATCTTGTTGCAGCCAAGATACGGACCCGCCTCTGTGCTGCAAAAAATGTGCGCCCAAATATGCAAGCAAAGCTTAACGTCGAAAAGCTGCAATCACAACAGACGGCCAATTCATTCGCTACTCGACTCTCACACCTGCCCTCAGAGAGCACTCTTCAACAAGCGAGCATATGCGAGCGGTTGAACCAAATTTCCCGCTCATTAAATGCCGCCGCCGAAGAAGTAGCCGGATTTCAGCGAGTCCGAAAGAACAACTGGTACGATGAGGAGTGTCAGGAAGCTGCAGAGAAGAAAGATGCCGCCCACAGGGCCACGCTACGATCGGGCGCAACGCTATAGGGATCTGAGGAGGGAAGCGAGACGTATGTCCGCAATAAGAAGAGAGAGGCCGAAATACGAGAATGCGAAGAGCTTGAAAAGCTGGCCGACAAGAAGAATGTCCGAAAATTTTACCAGAGAGTTAGGCGACTTACGGAAGGTGTCAATACCAGGGCGTACTCCTGTAAGAACAACAATGGCGACCTAGACACCGATGTTCCGAACGTACTTAAATTATGGAGGGAACATTCCACCCTACTAAATTGCAGCAGCACTGAAAGTTGTTGAGAAGAAGAACCCTAGCCCGCAGTCGATGATGACGGAGTCGATGTTCCTCCGCCTGACTATGACGAGGTACGAATAGCAATAACGCAGCTAAAAAACAACAAAGCTGCTGGAGCTGACAGCCAGTCAGCTGAGCCATTCAAGTACGGCGGCGAGGAGTTTATAAGGTGCATGCACCAACTCTTATGCAGAATATGGTCAAATTAAAGCATGTCCGACGACTGGAATTTAAGTGTGCTCTGCCCAACCCACAAGAAAGGCGACACCCCCATTCGCGCCAACTACCGCGGGATCAGTCTTCTAAGCATAGGTTACAAGTGACAGGTAATAAGATCAACGGTAATGAGGTCCCACCCTGGTGCGAAATAAAGTCAATGACATTATTACCTTTTCAAAAGCGAAACAAAATCCATTGACATTATTGCTCTTTCTAGCATTAAATTTGCTAAGCTTCGCGGCGGCCCGCGTACACCGCGCGACCGGCGCGCACACCACGTCACGCTACGCCGCGGCCTCAGATTTATGCCGTGTTTTGGCAACAACTTGTCTGCAGTAAAAAAGCATATCGTCGATGTTTTTGCAAAACTGCCCATCGACCAGTTGCAAAACCGTATAAATCGCCGTTGTGGCAAAAAAGAGATTTGGTAACCCTGAACTCCAGGCATCGAAATTTATGCATGAAAATCTTTAATTCGTTATTAAAACAACAGATTTGTAAAATAAAAGTTAGAGAAAATACCGCCTATCAAGGCAATACCTTCAAAGAATAAACCGTTTTTTCGCTCTCCTGTAACATTTGAGTGCCGTAAGATAGGCGGTTTTGCAATTGGGCGAAACATCGACGATATAATTTGTGTTTCAAAAGTGTGTGAAAACCAATCAATTAGCTTACATGACCTCGGTTCCGATATTAAATAATCAATAATTGTTTATACCCGCATTTTGGAACATTGGCTTCAATGTGCCATCTAATAAATAGTGTCGTCGTTCTCCTTAGCTGCTTTTAAATGATGTCACAAACTGCTGGCGGAGACATGAATACAGTGTAAGAAAATTCCTTTTCTATAATTGTTTCCTTACAGAAAGGTTGGTTTCTTGTCCACCTTAGACATTCCGAATTCGTTCAAAATATGCTAATTTAAAACACAGAATTCTTTCAGTGTTCCTCCGGGGTTTTTGGACGTGGACTGTTTCTTCAATTTAATGTTGTTCGCTTTATCTTTGTGGAAACAAAACATGTTTTGCAAGTTCTGGTTCATTTCTACACTCTTTCTTCAAATATTTCTCGTATTCCAGCTGCGTTTTGCCTTTGGTTTTACGCATCGTGTTTTTACTATATTCGTAATTTTAAATTTTTTAATGAAATCAATTGGTGGTTGTTACACTGATTCGGCTGTGTTTAATGACGTTGAACAATACCACCAGCTCCGTCGGAATTGGGAAAGACCTCTCCGACCCGTTCGCCCCCGAACGGGGTTTCAGACAGGGCGACTCCCTTTCATGTGACTTCTTTAGTCTGATGTTGGAGAAGATAATAAGAGCTGCAGAACTGAACCGCTCAGGAACAACTTACTACAAGAGCGTGCAATTGCTGGCGTATGCCAATGACATCGACATCATCGGTAACAAAAACCGCGAAGTCTTTTCTGCCTTTTCCCAAGCTGGATAATGAAGCGAATCGAAGGGGTCTGATGGTAAATGAGGACAAGACGAATTATCTCCTGTCATCAAACAAACAGCACATTCGCGCCTTGGCACCCACGTCGCAGTTGCCAGTTATAATTTCGAGAAAGTAGAGAGAAGGCGAGTACCGCAGACGATGGAACGATGAGCTGTATGAGTTTTACAGCGACATGGGCATAGTGCAGCGAATTAAAATACAGCGGCTCCGCTGGCTTGGCAATGTCGTTCGAATGGACACGACGCTCCAGCTCTGAAAGTATTCAACTCGGAACCCGCTGGTGGTAGCAGCCGAAGAGGGAGGCCCCCACTACGATGGAAAGACCAGGTGGAGAAGGACTTGGCTTCGCTTGGAATTTCCAATTGGCGTCAGTAAGCACAGAAAAGAAACGACTGGCGTGGTTTGTTGAACTCGGCAAAAATTGCTTAAGCGGTTACAGCGCCAAAGACGAAGAAGAAGGAGAAAGCGCTCGAAAGACAGCGGAACCCGTCTCACACATTTGGAATGCTTGCGGATTTGTTTTTTTTTAATATTGCACACGATTTTAAATTGGAATTGTATGGTTTTTGTTAAAAAATCGTTTTTGCGGTCCGCCGGTGAACTGGGCGTCGGATGAAAAGCACAGATTGTTCAGCAGAACGAGTCGCAAACGACGTCGCTACGAAGGCGTTTGGCAAATTGGGATTTCATCAAGCTGACGTAGATGCAAGATCGCATTTAGGGTGTATGAGGACGTGAGGTATCGTAGATTCGTATAACATAAACATAGGGACAAAGTAGTCCAGACATATGGAGTTTCTAAATATTTCGACTGTAGCGCCATTATGAATTGCAGCCTGATTGTACAAGAAATACGGATTTTCTAAATAACTGAACTGCAGCGCCACATAGCGGGTCCATTTTTACAAACGTATTTTTTGTCATGCAGGTAGAACACATTTTGTATTTGAACGAAGTCGGTTCATAAAACCCTCGACTTTTATAAATAACTCGGCTCCAGAGCCACGTAGCGAGTTTTCTAGTGGCCTATAGTAGGACTTGTACGGAGGATATTACGTCAGAAAATTTGACTGAAATCTATCCAGGGGTTTACGTTAATTCTGAACAACGAAAACGGCTATTTTTATACATATTTTTATATACATATTTATATATACATATGTATACAGATACTTGTTTTATCTTCATTAATTATTTGATTAACCAATAAAATAATTTATTCGTCATTCGAATAATTTTCTTTGAATAAACAAAATTATTTATTATTTACGAATAACGAGAAAAACAATTTAATCATTTGTTATTCGTCATTCGAGTGAATTTTGCCCAACTCTGGTTCATACATTGGTATAAACAAGGTATGTATGAATTTATAAAACTTTGATTGCGTTTTTCCACAAATTGAAATTTTAAAATACTTCGTTATATTATTGAGCGCGCGACATATTTGAGATCATATTCATTAATTAGGTACAAACAAAGACATCTTTTTCAAAGCAACAACAAATGTTAAAAATAAATAACTAATACAATGTTCTGACCGACAACGAAAACACCTTGAAAACGAGTTTTGGGATTGTGGGCTGAAGGCTGTTCACACCGACTGTTGGTGTTTTCGTTGACATTTCTTACATCCTTTGTTTACAGTTTTGCTGCACAAATACAAAACCAAAATACTTTTCCTTCAATTTCTTTTCATTAACAACCTTTTACTTCCATGCTTATTTTATTTTTGTCAGCCAATTAACAATAAATCCGAAATGGCGTATTAAAGATGATAAAATATGGCTTCCACTTCGATAAATAATCGAAAAAATCTAGTGCAGACACCGATTGGAATGAGTGGAACGTGAGTTTTCAAGTGGTTTTCAGCGAAAACTTGTTTTCGTTTGACATATTTTACATTGACGAAAACACAAGTTTTAGGTCGAAAACCAGTTTTAGCAACGAAAACATGTTTTCGATGTCGGCCAGAACATGGTATAAATTACACAAAAAAATCCAGACTGCCATTTAAGCCTTGTTATTACTTTAATGATTTTCTGATTTTTATACCCGAGCGCCTGCACCTACCTGGCTACTACCATGCTTACACATTTTTACTATCACACTTAATTTAAATAATAACTGTCGCACAGGTTTTTTGATAAATAAAAGGGTTCTTTATAGATTTGCGAAAAATGTATTTCATTGTTAACTTTGTAATTATTTTACTTTAATTTTATTAATTAGTTTTAAAAATTTTATCCATATTTGCATTGTCAGCTTTGGGAGATAAGTACATGTCTTTTTCAGGTGTATTTTTTCTTACGACTTTTTATAAAAAAAGAAAGAAATTAAACTACATATATAGGGTTGATCGAATGAATGGGCTCCACCAGTCACCAGTTCCGAGTCTATTCGATTGGCATAACTACAATTTTAAGGGCCGTTTTCTCATCTAACCTTTAGTTTACCGGCCACGTTATCGTCTCGATATACGAGTTTTCGTTTTCTCATCAGCGCATTAATTTCTCGAATCGGTGCAACCTTTAAAACTAGTACCCAACTTTAAATTTTGGTTTGGTTTTGGTTCATGAGCCAGATATATTAGATATTTCAACCAAGGTTTTGGTTTTTGCTAACAGTTGCTCTTGCAATATATTTGCTTATGTTGCATTGCCAACCTTTGAAATTTTATGACGAATGTAGTGAAGTTTCACTCTCGGAAATGTAGTGAAGTTTAACTCTACGGAATAACAAATTTATTTTTACCGGCAAGGTAAGAAAACGAAAACACTTTAAATTGAGGAACAATTTATCTGCCCTGTTAGTAAAGGCAACTTTACTGCTTACTTTAGAAAACGGCCCTAACCGGCCACTTTATCGTCTCGATATACGAGTTTTCGTTTTCTCATCAGCGCATTAATTTCTCGAATCGATAAATTGTTGCTCACCCGATGCAACCTTTAAAAATTTTTATCCAACTTTAAATTTTGGTTTGGTTTTGGTTCATGAGTCAGATATATTAGATATTCCAACCAAGGTTTTGGTTTTTGCTAACAGTTGCTCTTGCTCTATATTTGCTTATGTTGCATTGCCAACCTTTGAAATTATTTGACGAATGTAGTGAAGTTTCACTCTTGGAAATGTAGTGAAGTTTCACTCTACGGAATAACAAATTTATTTTTAACCAAAACACTTTAAAGTGAGGAACAATTTATCTGCCCTGTTAGTAAAGGCAACTTTACTGCTTACATTAGAAAATGGCCCTAACAGCCAGTTTCACCAAACTATTTAAGTGGAAATTAACTTTAATTTAATTTTTTATTTAAATCTCATTTTAATTATTTTCAGTTTCAATAAACTATTTATTTAAGTGAGTAAAAAGTGGTTGTAAAACAGACTAGGACTAGCTTTCGCTTTCATTTGTACTGAGAGCTTTTGAAAGCTTTGGCACGCTGTGTTGTAAAAGCAGGGCTGGTATACAAGTAAGCAGCAGATGCACAATGATCAGGTGATTAAACGTGTAACACCTCTGAGTGTGGTTGGTCTGATTTAACTTTTATTTAAGTGCAGAGCATAGGTCACTTAAATCAAAATTAAAATTGATTGGTGAAACCGAAATTAAAGTAATTTTCACTTAAATAATTTGGTGAAACTGGCTGTTAAACTAGTTAAATGAACAAAACGTGCTAATAAACAAGTTAAATCGCATTCAATTGTGGTTGGAAAATTTAACCAGTTAAGGGTCGTTTTCTAATGTAAGCGGTAAAGTTACCTTTAGTAACAGGGCGATAAATTGTTCCTCACTTTAAAGTGTTTTCGTTTTCTTATCTTACCGGTAAAAATAAGTTTGCTATTCCGTAGAGTAAAACTTCACTAAATTTCCGAGAGTGAAGCTTCACTACATTCGTCAAATAATTTCAAAGGTTGGCAATGCAACATAAGCAAATATAGAGCAAAAGCAACTGTTAGTCAAAACCAAAACCTTGGTTGAAATATCTAATATAGCTGGCTCATAACCCAAAACCAAACCAAAATTTAAAGTTGGGTACAAATTTTTAAAGGTTGCATCGGGTGAGCAACAATTTATCGATTCGAGAAATTAATGCGCTGATGAGAAAATAACTCGTATATCGAGACGATAAAGTGGCCGGTAATCTAAAGGTTAGATGAGAAAAGGGCCCTAAATCATTTAACTCGCTTGAAAACCAGTTCAGTGCAGAGTTGTATCGAAAGCTTTTTGCTACAGCCAATCATAAAGAGCCAAAAGCTTTCACTTGACACACTAACGCTCAAAAAATTTATACTCTCAAATATATTGAAAATCAAAAAATATCAAAAATTGTATGCATGTCTGCCCGCAAAAAAGAGGTCAAGGAGCTAAGTAATTACTTCCCAACAGGCCTCATCGCACGCAGTATAAATAGTGCAGACAAACCATCGTACTGTTTTCTACGTAAAAACACCATCAGCTGATTGCCAAAAATGCCTACAGCAGAAATCACCCGTTTTTGCATTTGCTCTAATCATTTACAATTTCTTTAATTTCTAGTATAATTTCTTTCATTTCGATTACAATTTTTCCAAAATAAACTAACACACTGAAAAACAAGTAAGAAAGTCTAAGTTCGGGCGGAGCCGAACATTAAATACCCGGCGCAAGTATTAAATATATGATTTTTCACCTTTCCGAATTTTAGTCCGATTTCAATAATTTTCAACGTTTTACTTTTGTGTGGCAAGCGTAATAACTGTACCGAGTTTGGTACAAATTGGTAGAACGGTTACCGATATACGTATATGTGATCATAAGTGTGCGGTGCCACGCCCATTTTCCAAAATTTTACCATAAACATATTTCTTGGTAAAGAATTGTTGCACGCATCAATTTTGAATAAATTAGCTTTAATATTTACTGATTTATCGAAGATTTTGTATTTCTATAATTTTCCGTTATATGGGATGTCGGCGTGTTTATTGTCTGATTTTTTAAATTTTCGGCCGTTTAGTATGCTGTACCAAGGCCAACAACCGTGCCAAGTTTGGAAGAAATTGGTGCAGCGGTTACCAAGATATACACATGTAATCATAAGTGGGCGTGGCTACGCCCATTTTCCAAAAGTTTATAATATTCTTATTTTTCGTCTAAAAATTGTTGTAAATATCAATTTTGAGTGAATAATCTTCAGTTGTTACTAAAATATCGCAGTTTTCGTATTTCCGAAAATTACCGTTATATGGGATATGGGTGTGGTTATAGTCAGATTTTTTAAATTTTCCGCCATTTAGTATGCTGTACCAAGGCCAACAACTGGGCCAAGTTTGGAAGAAATTGGTGCAGCGGTTACCAAGATATACACATGTAACCATAAGTGGGCGTGGCTACGCCCATTTTCCAAAAATGTATAATATTCTTATTTTTTGTCTTAAAATTATTGTAAATATCAATTTTGAGTGAATTATCTTCAGTAGTTACTAAAATATCGCAGTTTTCGTATTTCTAGAAATTACCTTTATATGGGAAGTGGGCGTGGTTACAGTCCGATTTCGCCCATTTTCAATACCAACCTACCTTGGATAATTGGAAACCTACATACCAAATTTCGTTGACATATCTCATTTTTTGCTCGAGTTATCGTGTACACGGACGGACGGACAGACGGACGGACAGACAGATATGGCTTAATCGACTTCTCTATTCATTCTAAGCATTTATGTATACATTTATCTATATCTATCTCGATTCGTTTTGGCTGTTACAAACAACCGTTATGTGAACAAAATTAATATATCCTTGTGCACAAGTGCGCTCGGGTATAAAAACATCAATACACTAACGAAAAACACACCTGCAGCCTGCCAGGAAAAATGGTAAGAAGAAGAGTTACGTTAGTTATGAGCCTGTACGATGAGACGAACTAAACATTTTTAAGTCTCTAATACCATGTTCGGACCGACATCGAAAACATGTTTTCGTTGCTATAACTGGTTTTCGACCTAAAACTTCTGTTTTTGTCCATGCAAAACCTCTCAAACGAAAACCAGTTTTCGCTGAAAACTACTCGAAAGCTCACGTTCCACTCATTCTAATCGGTGTCTTCTCTAGTATTTTAGAAATATGTCTATGGAAGTGGAAGTCATATTTTATCATCTCTAATACGCTAGTTGGGATTTATTATCAACTAGCAATTACCCGGCGTGCTTCGCTGCGCCTTAAATGTATTTTTGTGTTGTAACTCTCCCCCAAAACTCTTATGGCCTCATTTATAAAATACTAGTATCGCCCAGTTGTCGAAATTCGACATTTTTTCATACACTTTTGAGTTTTGCTTATCAGCAATATTGACTCCTTTATAGGGCGGCATTCGCACGAGGCGATTTTACAGGCAACAAAAGTTGAATGCGGAGTTGAATGAGAAGTTGAAAGTGAAAAAGTTGCTATCCCTATTCAGACGAGGCGATTTTCAATTCAACACGAATAGTTATTTACATTATTTAAAATGAATTTTTACGAAAGTGTGTTGGTTTTTTTTTAATGTTGCACAAAGTTTGAACCTTGAATTTGTACAGCTTTTCTTAAAATATAAACCGTATTTTTACAAAAAATAATTAAAATTGAATACTATTAAGATAAATGGTCAAATCTTGTCGTAAAGTTTTGATAAGCACTTGAAATGCTATTAAAATGTCAAATTTTAGTACTGAATCCAAAGGAAAATGTCTTTTTATCCATTAATAATAACTTAAATATGCTTTTTGTTAAGATGTATACCTGAAAATGTGTGCATACATATTTGCGTTAAATGCAGTACATGTGCACGTGGAATCAATTTGTAAAAGTGTAAACTACGTAAACGTATGTACATAAACAATAAAACTTTCTCATGAATACCATAAATTCATTGGTCTTGTAGGGAATGTACTAAGAAAATATATGAGCGAATTAAAAAGTGTATACAATTTATAGCCGAAAAGTACATTTTTTGTATAGATTTCGTACTGAAGGAACAATTTAATTTCCCAACACTGATACAGAATGTAAACAAACACAGGGTTGCAAGGAAAAAAAGTTGAACGAGCTCAAAGTTGGCTGGCGACCAACTTTGTTGAAAGCGATTAGTTGAAAGGCCGTTCGGACGAGGCGATTTTTGCTTTCAACTAAAAGTTGCCTGAAAAATCGCCTCGTGCGAAAGCCCTATTATGCGAATGACGATTTTGAAGTCCACCACCAAAATTTATAGCGAATTTATATCAAAGCTTAAAACCAAATTTCTTAGTAGCTTTCGTAATTATACCGAGAAAGGAACCTCAATTTTAATTTTTTAAAAATATACTTATGTATGTATGTATTTGTATGTACATATACTTGGATGAGATGCCTAACGGTTCTCCACTGACTATTATGTTAAACAAATACCAATTCAGACTGTAAATACGTTTTTTGATTATATTGGCCTGAGAGCCCCTTGGAAGGTTAAAACTAAATTGCCAACAACTGCATAAACTCCTCTTTCTTTTCATCAGAATCGGTGGAGGTCAAGTACCTCGAAGGTGTAAAACAAAATATAATATTTCCTTCTCTAACGGGTTTTTGTCAAGATTGGGCCTAAAGCCCAATATTTTTGCATCACATAATTGTGATATCGAGTCGCACCAAATTTTATGTTGTTTTATGTGTTCTAAAGATGAAGAAAACCTGACCATACATTTTAAGGATAGTTTTCAATTAGAGAACGGCACGGAATATCGGGATCCACGGTGCTGATTTCAAGATGGGCCGTAACGGGAAGGTTAGTAAAAATTTTACGGACGGAAAGGGATCTAGATCCTTTCCCGATACTCACGATAAAACCACAACCTTCGCAAATTCAGGAAATCTTCCTAAAAAAAATTGGTAAAAAATATGTACTTTTTATGTTTTATTGAGACGAAAACGAACAGCAAAGCAAAACTAAATAATTGGAGGATGCCAGATCTTTCATAAAATTTTTTTATTTAAATTTAGTTTGAAAGACATGTGAATTTTTTTTAGAGATAGATTTCGTGTCTCCCGGGCCCGCTGTACAATTCTGAAAAACGTCGGGATGAGCGGGTTCGGAAGTTAAAAATTTAATTTCGGGATGGGCGGGATCGGGACTTAATATTTAGTCCCATGCCCATCTCTACTCTCAATCCCTGTCCAACCTAACGGAAGACAAACACACTGATCCTTTCAAAAATCATTACACAAAATAACAATCATTCAATGCGATTTAGAAATCTGGTAGAAAATGGTTCCTAATTCAATGATTCTTGCCATTCTATATGTATATAGATGTAGGTGTATCAAATTCCATTACCCTTAGTCCTGTTCGCGTACGCACTATCCAGTAAAATCCAGTACTGGTCTTACTGGTTTTTACTGGATGTCGTTTTCGTACACAAAAACTTGCAAGAAACCAGCAAAAGAGAGAGAATTGAGAGAGAAAAAATGACAGCTGAACTTGCAAGTTTTACTGGATTTTTTACTGGATAAATTTTTACTAGCAACTTTTGCTAGTAAAATAAACAGCTGATTGGAAGCAGCTGATGAAAAATAAAGACGTATTAAAATTTAAGTACTTTTGTTAAAAAGGTGAAAAATGGAAACAGTAAGTAAATATATACAAATATTTATTACATATCGATGGCTGAGTGGAAGATCGACCTATCTCGGCTGCCAGTTCGAAAACGTTCTATCTCAAAAAACTTTTCAAGAACGCCCTATTTCAGGATTTTATTGAAAAACACCTTATCTCAAAATTCGGTTCAAAAACGCCCTATCGCACTTCAAAATGTATTGAAAATATGCTGATATAGGGCGTTTTTGAATCGGCAGCTGAGATAGGGCATTTTTGAAACGAATTTTGAAATAGGACTTTCTTGAAAAGTTTTTTGAGATAGAATGTTTTCGAACTGGCTGCCGAGATAGGTCGATCTTCCACTCAGCCATCGATATACAAGTTTATAAAGTTCACTGTGTACATAAATATATTAGGAAGAGGCCCAGAATAGTAGTGCATCTTCAGCCGGAGGCGCTGCAATTACCACTTGTGAGGAGCAAATTGTGAAGTGCGAAGGTAATTGTGCAGTTTGTCTTTATTTATACTTTGTAAGTAATTTTTATCTTTATACATGCATATGTATGTATGTACTTACTTATATACGTAGAAACGACAAGAAAGTGGATGATTGCCACCGTAGTTTCGATGTTAATGGAGTCGTCCTCATCGGAAAGCGAAGATGAGGAGGAACGTATGATCGTAGAAGAACTAAGATCAGATGATATTGGTTTGTTTCTACAAGAAAAAAATCCACGAAATTGTGTGTTGAATTATATAGAGTTGACAGTGCCGAGTTACACGTAAAAAAAGTTTCGTATGCATTTCCGCATTTCCAGAAACTTATTTGAAAGCCTTAGCCAAAGATTTTCTCTTTCGGACTTTTATAACAATTTAAGGGCTGACAAAAGGCTCTCAGAAAAAACTCATTTGCTCGTGTTTTTATGGTTTGCTGGACATGAAGCCTGCAGCTATAGAGACTTAGGGGACCGTTTTAATCTATGCCTTTCATCAGTATGTAAAATAATTGCCAGAGCTACTATGTTCATTAGCTCATTGAGTCCAGATGTTATAAAATGGCCTACTCAACAGCAAAAACTAGAATCAAGCGAATTTTTCAAACGTAAATGGTACTTTTCTAAGGCAATAGGTAATCCATGCAAGAGGTCCTTGGCTTCCTATTCATATTAATTGTTATATAACTTACCATATGATTCTAGGTTGCATTGATGGAACCCACATCCAAATTGACCCACCAAAGAGATCAAAAGACGATTACGTAAATAGGAAGGCAATTACGTCTATCTGTCTGCAAGCGATATGTAATGAAAAGAAGAAGTTTATAAACATTTTCGTGGGATATCCTGGTTCTAGTCACGACAGTTGGGTTTTACAAAACTCCACTATTTATGATAAGTTGCCGTCGTATTGTGGAGGTAAGTAAAATTAATCAAAACATGAAAAAATCTTATTTGAATAAGAACAGCATTTTTATTTTAGATTACTACCTTTGGGTGATTCTGCATATCCCTGCAAAAAATATTTAGTAACGCCCTACAGAGATAATGGGCATTTAACAAATGCCCAAAAATACTTTAATTTAAATCTGAGCTCTGGAAGTATCGCTATAGAACACTCGTTTGGCATGTTGAAACAAAGATTCCGTCAGTTATATTATTGTAAGCTCAGAGGAATGGAAAAACTTTGCCACTTCATTCGAGCCTGTTGCGTTTTGCACAATATAGCTAACGAAGATGATTTGGATTCTATTTGCGACACATCTCCAGATGTTACTGATGACTTCACCGCTCATGGCGACATTTCAAGGGGGAATCATGTGCGAGATCCTAAATGCCGAGAGATAGAACTTCGTCTAATACATAGAACCGCAGTGGTAAAAAATGTATGTTTGTGTGATTAATTTTATGGCATTTTGTTAAAACAACACATTTCACTGAAAACATACTACTAAGTATAAGCAATTCATGTATTTCAAAAATATATCGCAGCATGTAAGGCTCTGTTTGATTGAAAAACATCAACATAAAGTGTGATTATGAAATATAAATAAAAATTTAATAATAAAACAACATTTGTACTTCATTTCCAGAGTAAAATGGCTTAATTTTCGTAGAGGTGTCTGAAATTAAAAGAAGGTGTTAGTGAACATAACATAATTTTAAAGCATATTTTTAACACATACTGTAAAACTAGTCATTTCTTTAATATTTCTACCATTGACTTTAATAAATCTAGTTTCTCCCTCTCCATCCTAGCTTTCTCTTCTGCTCTTTCTGCCTTACTTTTCATGTTTTCTTCAAGCAACTTTCTTAACTTTTCATCCGACTTTTTTTATAAGCTTTTATTTAGCTTGGTCATCCCGCGCAAAACGCGGAAATTTCCAATCGATTTTAAACTGACTTCCGGACAAGTTAGAGACTTGAAATTTTCAGCATAGTTCCAATCACGATGACAATGCAATTTAAAATATAAATGCATTCCCCATATGGTCCAGGGGTCTTGATTCAAAGGCGGTCAAAAAATAGTAAGATTTATGGCTAACAGAGCGTAATGTGCCAAAGAACGTAAAACCACTATAAAATTGTTAAAGCTGCCGGCGCGCCGCGGTGGTAGTCTAGCAAAGCTATCTGTGTCAAATTCTAGATATCAATCTAGTCTAGATATGAACCTCGTTGTAGGAATTAGAAGACTCCAGATGTCGCCCCGCCAGAAGAAGTTAAATATTGCGCCTAAATATATGCCATGCTACAGCGTAAATGGACGACACGCCATTTCTTTAAATAAAATTAACTGCTGCTATATGTACATATGTATGTTTATACAAAACGTAAGCAAACAACATTTTGCTTGCCAAGTCTTCTGTTCTCTTTCATTGCAAGTTGAATTATTTTAATATCTATTGCAAAAGTTTTACATAAAATAAAATAACACTTTTTAATATACAACATTTTATAAATGGACTAAAAGTTATAAAATAAAATAATGTAAAAAAAATATTTTTTAAAAGCAAGCTTTTGTTTAACCGTACAATCAAAGGAATAAAATGAAGTAGTGTAACAAAAGATTTTTTAGCAAGAAAATTTTGTCAAAACTGCACTAAAATGAATAAAATAAAATAAGTTGAGGTCTCGTTAAAGCCATTTAGTGAAAGGAGTTATTCAAACTCTAATGAAAATTCCTAACAATTTGTATTAATTTACTTCGTTTTTAAAAAAGCTTTTCGGCGAATTCAGCGTACAGGCATAATTGGTTAGGTATGTACATATGTATATGTATGTATGCAGACCCTGCAGGGAAACCGCGGACTAGTGAATCAAATTTCTAGTTCCGTACTAGGTCTTTATCGCCAAAAAGGAACTAGTCCGATAGGAACTAGATCCCCACCAGTCCAAAATCGGCGAAGAGTGGTACTTTTAAGAAACTAATTTTTTTCAGTTTTTTCACTAGAAATCTATATCTAAAGTGACGAATTTAGAAATGGTTCGGAACTATAGAAAAAGGGATGCAGAACGAACTAGATCCTATCTGTCGAATTTATAACTATTTCGGAACTATCGAATAAGGGATACAGCGGGAGGGGGGGGGGGGGCTTGTTTACTTTACATAGATATGTGTTCGGCGGCTTTTTCGTTCAAATACGCTTCTATTCTGTGCTTCGCAGATGCTATTTCGTAGTTGGGTAATACAAAACAAAGCTTTGTGTTAACATATTAACATCTTGGGGCCAACTGGAATCGAACCAATAACAGCGAGCACCTCTGCAAAGTCAGCTACAGTAAGGTAAGTAAACGTACATTTCTTACAATCATTCAAACAAATTAAATTTCAAATTGAAAAAAACGTTTCTTTGAAAATAATGTAAAATAGCACACGGAAGAACCGAAAAGATTGAAAAATCATGATACTTTTTTCTTTCGTCTGTCGATTTTAGAACTGGTTCGGAACTATAGAATTTAGGACTAGTTCGTAACTATCGAAAAAGGGATGCAGCGGGGGGGCAATAGACACTTCCTAGGACATCGCCATGTTAAATTCGCCAGTTGCTTGCATGCAAAAGAGATTTATCGCGAACCAGTACTGGGTCTAAATGTACGAGAAGCGCCCCAGTTCAGAACTAGAGATTTTCCCCACAGGGGATATTTAAATGCCGGTTAGCTATTCGCGCGACAAGCTTTTTTAAAAACGAAGTAAATTAGTACAAATTGTTGGTAATTTTCATTAGAGTTTGAATAACTCCTTTCACTAAATGGCTTTTAGTAACTTTAAAGTGCAGTTTTGACAAAATTTTCTAGCTAAAAAATCTTTTGTTACACTACTTCATTTTATTCCTTTGATTGTATGTCCGGTTAAATCAAAGCTTGCTTTTAAAAATTTTTTTTTTACATTATTTTATTTTCTTCTAAATACTTTTGAAGTGCTGACTTCTTTCTTTTAGATGTTGATGGCCCAATGCCGGGGACGTCTATATAAAGAAAAATAAATTTTTGAATAAAAAGGTAGGAACGTATGAGTAAACATGTTATACTGTTTTTGTATCCGAGCGTACTTGTGCACAAGAGTAATACAACTTTGTTCACATAAATATTATGCATACTTGGAATACCCGTGGCGGGTGGAGTTGCAGGAGAATTAGGTTTCCTTTTTTTCGAAGTGGATGGGGTGAAATCCATATCTTCTGCTGAAAATTATGAAAAAATCATACACGGAATACGTATCGATATAAATCAATAACACTGTACGGCAAAATCAACATTTTTTCTTAGTATTGGACCAAACCAATTTTTTTTAAGAGATTGAGTCATAGGTAAAAAAGTAATTTCTCCGTTTTTCGAAGTTAGCAAAAAAAAAAGTTAAACAAAAAAATTACTAACCAATTTTAAAAAGGTTGGTATCGTTATAATTATTTCTTTTATTTAAATATAGTATTCAATTGTATTACTAATTAGTAATTTTTTGGTATGCATATCAGAATAATTAAATATAATTTTTTACCAAAGGTCCTATTTCGAACTTCGAAGGCCATTACCTCGATTTCGGAGGCTAACTTCGAAAAACGGAGAAATTGCTTTTTTATCTATGACTCAATCTCTTTAAAAAAAATTGGTTTGGTCCAATACCCAGCCGAGTGCTGTACAGAGTAATAGTTACCCAACGCAGCTGGTGACTGTTCGAGATACTTTTCGGGATCGCTGACATCAGGAATATTTTGGGTTTGGGTGTTGGACACCGCCTCAGGAAAAATTGATTTTCTTTCCCTTAAAAGCTCGTCCAGTTCACTTTTTAAATGGAAAGATGGAAGAAAATCATTAACTATTTCACATCATAATCAACATTTTATTAAAATACTTACTCCTCAAAAGGACAGATCTGTCTTGCCCTTCCAGATTTTGAGTTATTCAATTTCGTTTGCTTATATTGCCTCTCCAGGGTATACAATTTTGTTTCCACTTGTTGCGCGGTATACAAGTACCCCTGCTTGCAAAGGCCAT
Source organism: Rhagoletis pomonella (assembly GCF_013731165.1). Classification (NCBI taxonomy): domain Eukaryota; kingdom Metazoa; phylum Arthropoda; class Insecta; order Diptera; family Tephritidae; genus Rhagoletis; species Rhagoletis pomonella. The sequence goes on along the minus strand of NW_023459981.1, from coordinate 11,511 downwards.
TGCTAGTGGTGACTCACATATGCTTTTTGCTTTTCAAACTCGCTTTTTTGCCAACCATAGCTCGCAACTCTTTCACACTCTTTCAAGGAGTTTGGTAGGCGCTTCTAACCACGTAAGGTTTTTGTTTTTTGACGTTTCCGCGCCAATCGGAATGAAGTCTTCTCCTTCCAATTCGCCCGAGGCACTTTCTCCCATTTCAGAGCTTCCGGTGGGTTCTTCATTTATAATTATGCTTTCGAAAACTTGTTCTCCAGCCACTTGACTAATTATGTGCTGCCTATAATCAGCATCTACAAGTTAATGTAATTAAAATCAATGTGTGTACATGCATATATAATAACATTTTATGAATTTTATAATTACCATAATAAACTCTCTTGAATTTTCCAGGAGTAAGAGTTATATTTAGCTCTTTATTTTCCATTTTATTTACTTTAATTTAAAATTTGCACCCGCGCTTTTATATGCTTAAACTTTTTGTTCTTTGTTTTTGATCGGTTTACGCGCCAAATAAAAGTCAGCTGTCACAAAAAATTGCAACTTCTTACTAGTTTTGCGTTTTCGTACTTTCTTGCATGTTTCTCTCACTGAGAGCAAATTTTGGTTACTGGAAAGTTACTGGATATTTTTCGCTGGAAGTGGTTCCAGAGAAAAGCGATATGAGAATTTCAGTTTGTATGAAAGGTGCCACGCCCCCTGTTTAAATACCTACCACCTTTCGCCGTAAGTACGGTATTGATAGCATGTGGCTGTGTCAAATTTCAAGAGGTTAGCATAAGCGGTTCCAGGGAAAAGCGATAGGAGAATTTCAGTCTGTTTGGTAGGTGCCACGCCCCCTTTTCCAAAATCTATCACTTTTCGCGTAAGCAGGGTATTTGAAATCTATGCATCTGTGCTAAGTTTCAGTTCAGCAGCATAATTGTTTTAGAGATATAGTGGTTTTAAAATTTTAGTCTATATATATATATAACATTTTTGGATTAGAGGAAGTTATATCCTTTAAATCGGTGTATGTTTCATTGAAATCGAGCGAACGGTGCCTTCTGAAAAGGGATTGCAAAATTTTCTTGTGGTGTATTTATATATAGATAACCTCATTTATAAAATATATTTTAAGAGCTTTATGAAGTAAGATTAAAAAAAAAAAAATTAAAATCGATCTATGAAGCATTGTTTCTTTTTTTTAGTGTGGGTGTTAGTTAATACATATGTTTTCGAAGCTAATTAGAAAATATGTAAAGTACCGACTTTCTCTTGGAAATTTAATTTATAATCTTATAACTGGACTCTACTATCGCACCCTTTCCTCAAACGTGTATTAATTCAATATTCAAATACCGTATATTTATCTAATTTGAAGAAAAACTCCCTACTATACAAAGTTGTACTGCAGTATTAACTAATACTAGTATCGCCCCGTTGTCGAAATTCGACCACCTCCTTTTTTGATACACTTTCAGCTTGTTTGTGGCGCTTTTTAGGTCCATGAGCACCTCTTGATCGTCCACGTCACTAATAGTATTAGGTGGAGTGATATCTTTTCCGTTAAATAATTTTATAATTCATAGGAGCAGTAGGGAGGAATCGATTTGTATGAGATTTCGTTAGCGTATTAATACAGGTACATTTCTCTTGATGTAGTAATATGCATTTTGAATTTGAAGCAAATCGGACCATAAAGGACCAAATCGGACCATAACTCCACTCCTGCTCCACCTACCAGAAAAACAAATAAAACGTGCACCTCCTCGTTGAAATATCTTTCGAACAAAAGAAAAATCATTCAAATCGGTTGAGAAACATAGGAGCAGTAGGGGATTTCATTAGCGTATTAATATATATATAGGAGATGGTGAAACCAAAGTAGGCATTCATAGGCTTGTATAGCAATTGGAATAACTCGGCTCTGGAGTCACCTATCGCGTCAATTTTTGGCAGGTACATTTCTCTAGGAGCAGTAGGGAGGAATAGATTTGTATGCGATTTCGTTAGCGTATTAATATATAGATATTTAGGAGATGGTGAAACCAAAGCAGGCATTCATAGGCTTATGCGGAAATTGGAATAACTCGGCTCTGGAGGCACCTGTCAGGAATAAACTCGAATGCAATTCAATTCAATTCCAACATTTATTTATTAAAGATTATTAGAAATATAAGTGTGTATTTGATGGATAATTGTGTGTATGTACTCTCGCCAGCGACCGATACAAGATACGTCTCCCTCACTTCGCTTGCTCACAACGACTACTTTACACACCTATCGCGTCAATTTTTGGCAGGTACATTTCTATTTATGTTAGTAATATGTATTTTGAATTTGCAGCAAATCGGACCATAAATTAAGTTTTTCGGAATAACTTCACTCCTGCTCCACCTCCCGGATTTTGTTAGCGTATTAATATATAGATTTTCAAATGTTGTGAGAGGGAGTAACAAAGCAAATATACCTTTAAGGTGTAGCGAAGCACGCCGGGTATTTTCTAGTATTTAATAATCAAATTAAATTCAAATTTTCAAACAGGTGGCAACCTTCCAAAAAATATTTTCGCAGTAACAGCCATCCCTAAAAAAAGCGTCAGAGTTGTCTGGCTGTCAAAAAATTCTCATGCTCGGTGTCAACGCCTAGCGGTTAGAAAATCTGATTTAGACAGGGCGCTAGGAAGTGAAGTTGGCTGCACTGTCATTTTCACACAAACAAACATATGCTATGTTATTGTGTGTATGTGTTATTTCTTCATTTGACGTAGCGTTGCCGCTTTTGTTTAGGTATTGCTAGGGCTGCCAGACGTCCCGGTTTTCCCGGACATATCCCCGTTTTAGACCATTTGTCCCGGTGTCCCGGTCCAACCTTAAAATGTCCCGGGTTTCGTTTAAGTGTCCCGGTTTTCGATTTATATGCACAAATTTAATAAACGTTCAAAAATCACTACCGGTGTCATTTGTGATATAGTTACATCTCCAGATAGTTGGACTTTGCACAAGCAATATTTGATGATCGATATACCCACATACATACCTGTAAGTGCAAAGTGCCCTTCCTAATTAGCATCAGCTGTTTTTTATTTGTTTTGCTCGTTTGTTTTTCGGGTGGGCTTTAATTCCAATGTAAGTTTTCGCGACAAAGTTTATAGAATATAAAAAAGTGTGTTTATAGTGTTTTGATTACCACTGGAAAATGCCAAAGAGAACGTATAAATTCCTTTCCGCTTACACAGAAGAGTGCGTCATTTGTTTATATTTTTTGAAGTTATAGTACCTTAAAAGAGAGTCTCACTGAGTTGTCAACCACACCTTGTTTAATACAACTAATGTGGATCAATGTTTTTTCCTTATTTCATCTCAATAGACTAAGGAAAGAAATTTGCTCAATATACATAAGTACATAAATATGTGCGTTAAATGACGTGCACAGAGTTTTAAAATTATAACAAGGAAAAGTCAGAAGTTTTGAAACAAGTTCACAACAACGAAAAATATGACCGATTTTTTAATGTTATCTTGTACATACATTTTTTTTCATGAAACCTAGCGTACTTATAAGTACAGTGCCGTACAAAATTATTGGCTCAGAGAATTTTTCATCAGAGCTTTTAGAAAAATATTGAAAATGTAGCAGTTTCTTTCATACAAAAAGAATTGTCGAACATAGTTTGTATGGATGAAGCTGTCAGCAAAAAATTATCAAAAAGGGACTAAAATGGTTGGGCCACAAAACTTCTTTTCAAAATTTGTATAAAAAGTCTGATTAGAAAGTTGCAGATTTGTATGTAAATTTATTTAATTTTGCCGAGTTTCACACAAAGTCTAGAAATTCTGTTTTTGTTTTTTAGTATAAACGGTATATGTGACCTGGTCTACGGAAAGGGGGCTTAAGTGTCAAAAAATCAATTTTCACTTTTTGGTTGATTCGGATGGAAGATGAGATGCTTTTTCACGTGGTGAAAAGCAGAAAATCCTAACTTGCTTAGAAGTACAAAAACGTCACTTCTTCAGTGTTACTTTTTTAAATGTTCCACACTAGCAACTTACACGATGAACTATAATAATATTCCGACCAACAACAACACTTACTGGACCAAACCCAACACTTACTGGACCAACAACAACACATACTGGACGTCCGGCGCGGAGAACAATTAACGAGATAATGAGAAACTGACGAAACGAGTTGCTTACTTTTAACAGCTTTTTCACAGAAAACTAGTTTTCGCACGTAAGCTCCCTTTTCGTAGACCAGGTCACATATGTATTTATAAAAAATTAAAGCAAAAAAATGTTGAATGCATTGTGCCAATAAATTTTGTGCGGCACTATATGTTTATTTTGAACTTTAGTACGTTGAAATGATCTCATCTTTTTATGGTTTTGTTTTTGTCTTGCCAAAATAAAATTTTACTACATACTTTCGTACGTAAGTAATTTTTGTCTAAAGGAAAGGAAAGGGAGGGACGGTTGTGGTAGATTTTCCAAAGTGTCCCGGTTTGCCAACGCAGAGATCTGGCAGCCCTAGGTATTGCACTTCGGCGTTAAAGCTAGGCGTCAGAAAACGCTCAGCCCAACGCTTTTATGTAGGTATGGCAATAGGCTTTCTTTAACCTCTTTCTTTTGACAGCCATACTTCAACATTTACTTTATCTTATCAATTTGCTTTAACACAAATTTACAAAAATGGCCTCTCTAATATTGTGTTCGATATTTTAAATTGGACCTCTACCAATGCATCGATGAGAAGTGCATTCAATTTCATACACTGAAAACATACCAACAGACAGACGGACACAATTCCTAAAAACTGTTGATTTGGCTTCTGTTGCTCTAATAAAGACCTTCCATATTAATATTCCTTTAATATCTATAATGTACAGCCATCGGTCTTTTACAATTTTATTAAATGTATAGAATTAAGCTTGAGAACAGCAAAATCGAAGCACATACATAGTTGCACTTACAGTTCATTCGGCAGGGGAAAACCAGGGGTGGTAAAAACAACATATCAAACATACGAACCAAATAATAAGCCACTAAGTCTGCGTTCAAACACGGAAACTCGAGTTGCTTATTATCGGCGATTTCTCTTTTGGTGTTGCCCTTTGCATTCACACACAGAAACTCTTGTTCGCAGTTGTTGTTGTCAGCTGTGATCCGCTAACTTGAATTACTCAGACGAAGGAGAGCACAAAGCGTGTTTCCCGAGTACGGGCGACTCGGTACCCGTCCCCTTTCCTCGTCGCTCTCTCCCCGGCAAGCTTCGAGTTTCCGCAACAAAAGTTTTCGTGTCTGAACGTCGACTAACAAAGCTGTTATTTTTTTAGTGCACGCTGTTTTGTTTTCTTTTGCGAACGGTCTTTCTTTGATATGAATGATTTGATAAAAATATTTGTCCCCGCTGGTTATTCGATAATCAACACGAAAAAAAAGTTTAAGCAAAGAAACAATGAAAAAAGGTGTAACTGTTTGTAAATGACCACCTTAACTTTTATTGATTTATTCTATTTTCGCCTGAAAAATTTTATCAACATAAGCTTTCTATTATAATATTGTCCCTCCGAATTTTCCTAAATGTAACTTTTTTCATTTTCTTGTTTATATGTTTTCGTGAAATAAGACTCTTGGAAAAACCGAAAAATGTGAAATATTTCCAGAATGTCACTTTTAGGTGAAAAAAGGGTTTTTTATTTAAAAAGCTTATTTCTCCAAAAGTGTCCAAATGGCATATATGGGAAATTATTGCCAAAGAGAGATTAAACAAAGAGCCTGCTTCCCAAGAAACACCATGACATAAAACCACGAAAAATGTCATGAAGAAGGTGGAAAAAACTTCAACATTAGCTTATGTAATAAATGAAATTCAAAGTGATAAGCAAATGTTTAAAAAGTATGCATTAATGTTAAATCTCAGAACAATGCTTATCGGTTAGTATTTTTTACAACGCTTTTATCAACTTGCAATGTTGTGTTCCAGAAACTTTCAATGTTGTGGATCCAGAAACTTTCAATGTTGTGTTCCGACACCAAAGCAAAGCTTTGAAAAGCTCCTATAAAAAGCATAGTGAATAGGGCGAGGTAGATGACATCTAGATGTCGCCCTATGTACTACGTTTGCTACACCGGAAATAGACGACACGCCATTTCTTTAAATAAAATTAGTTTGACTATTGTCAACTAAATCGAATGCTTTGTAAGTGAAGTGACTTGTGGACCACTTGAGGTATAGGTGGACCAGTTGGTAACCACTTTGGGACCAGTTGGTAACTAGTTCGTGGGACCAGTTGGTAACCAGCCGGGGACCAGTTGGCAACCAGTCGGGGACCAGTCCGGGAACTAGTTGGGAATCAGTTTGGGACTAGTCCGAAACTACTTACCCCTACTTACCAGTTGGGGACCAGTTGGTCTTTTTAAGCTCCTGTGGCCGTTTTAAGGGTAATTCTTGGGCTCCTGCACTGCCGCTCGGGGTTTCTGCCTTCTACGGTGGTAATTTTGGGCCGGGTTGCCTGTTTTGGCGGATTGTTGTGCTGTGTGCCGCGTATTACGTGTACCGGGTACCACTTTCTCGAGCGAATTGCTCTGGGGAACCTATTGTGTGAGTTGCTGGCTTTTTGGCTAGACTTTGAGGAGGGTTTATACACGCATATCGGCGGAAATAGACGACACGCCATTTCTTTAAATAAAATTAATTGGTGCTCGTTTGTATGTACATACATATGTAAATGCATGTGTGTGCACCTTTCTATTAATATCGTTGAATTATTTTAATATCTATTGCAAAATTTTATTCAGACAGGACTAAAAAGTAGAAAATAAATAATATAAAAAAAACTTTTTAATATACAACGCTTTTATAAATGGACTAAAAAGTAGAAAATAATATTTCTCAGTCCCATAGAATTTGTTTTGATAACTTTTGATTTTGAAATTTTAGCAAAAGTCATTATAAACAATCTATGAAATTGAAAATGAAAAGCGTGGGGCTTAAGCGAACATAATTATTGATGTAGTTATTCTTCTTATTAACTTACATAAATAAGTTCTTGAATGAAACATGAACATTTAATGAAGTGTACGCAGTTTAAAGCCAAGATCGTAGCATTATTTAAACACATAAATACATAAACAAAAACTTAAAAAAAAATCGATAAAGCATTGTTATGGAATTTTTACAAGAATTCAATTCTTTAAAGTAATTGATTATACATATTTATATATACAGTGTTGGACATATCTATCATTTCGGACCAAATTCAAAATGATGTTGTTTGCTACTTATGCTTATTTATTTATTTTTAAAACTTCAATAAAAACGAAGTGCATTCCCTAACATATACCATATAGACCTAAGCTTAAGCGGGTTTCACTGTAAATAATAGTTGCGTTCCCCAACTTTTCTGGGTTAAAACCTGTAAAACTGTCAAAAGGCATAAGAAGCCAGAGAACCGAGTACGAGAGCGCTTTCTGGTAAATTCCTGTAAAATCTTGCAACTTCTTGCGAGTTAGGGAACGCAACTAATACTTGCCATGTACACTTTTTTTGGAAATTATCCAAGTACATACATGCATAAATACATATGGGTGTATGTTCATATTTACAAACGTACATATCGTCACCTGAAATGCAAAATAACGTAACATCATTGTCACTGAAATGCAAAAATTCGTAACTTACAGGCTAACCTAATATTCACGCACGCCGCCAATTTACTGTCAAAAATTTCTCATGCACATACAACTTGTATGGGACCAACCGAAAGCGTGCGTACCAAAACGCAAGCCGCGAATATTAGGTGCCTGTTATAAAAAATTCAAAATTGACTTTTTGATTGCTATGATGGATTTCATCAAATTAGAACTCCCCACATCGTTTTATGAAAAAAAAAATTGTCAAGACTTTTTCCATTTCAGTGGCGATGATGTTAAGTTATTTGCAGGTGACGATATGTTTAATTTATTGTGTCAACCATATACTGCACATCAATGCGAGCGATGCTTTGTCTTTCGTTTATAAATGGGCGCGACGTAGCTGTTGTTAAACTGTTGAGTGTTTGTTTTAGTTCCTCTCAGCTCAGCGGTTGTGGATTCGACGCTTCGATTCCTTTGATTTTTTCCATCATAAAATTATTTCGCTACATTCAGTTTTCATAGTAAATTCAAATAAAAATAATAATTTTGTCTGTAAATTGTTTATTAAACTACCATAAAAAAAATAAAATATAAAAACGGAAAGTTGGTGTACATACATACATAGCTGTGTTCCACGGTGCAGTGAACAAAGGTGGCGCCGTCAGTGGTACCGCTACTTTGGTTTTGCCGATTTTGACAGTTGTGGTAACTTGTAATAAACCTTTGTTTACATATCAGCGAAAGAGAAATTTGAATTATAAGTGAAAAATCAGTTAATTTGCAATTAGTGAGTGATTTTTGAGTTGAAGACTGCGTAAAAACTAATACAATGAAGTGCTGTGTGTTAAATTGCGACAACCGTCAAGATGCAAGAAGCGTAGATACAAGTGTAGCGCTGGGACGAATCGGTGCATTTTGTGTACATAGGGCACGGCAAAGCCGTTCCCAAAATGTTTCTCTATTATTATATTAACAGCATTTCCTCACAATGATTTTGTTTCTGTTCCACGCAGCCTCCATTAGCAAGTTAACTTATCAGTCCCGCAGAGATGCTGGTGCAGTTTTCTGCAGCAGCCTTAATTGCAAAGCAATGAAGTGCACTAAAACGTTTGCTGAAGCAGCCTCAATTGTAAAGCAATGGAGTGCACTACAATGTTCACTGTTCTCTAATAGATTAGGTGAAAAATGCAATATTTTCGCATTTAGCAAAATTAAAACACGTTTTTCGCAGTAAAGTGAACTGCTTTGGCTGTTTCAACTCGGTCTTCTTTTCGCTCTATTCTTTGTTTACTTGTGGTACACAAATGTCAACACTCAGGACGGCGCAATCTTGTATTCTATCATTCTTGGCTGTGTTCGTAGTAGCTTAATTCGGGAGGCTGGCTTTAATATTGCGTACCTTTCGCAGCAGACGATTACGAATAGCGCACTGAAACTGCGCCCTTGTAGACTCTGGGAAAATAAACGTGGAAAGAATAGTTATGGTGCTCGCAAGTCAAGATTCCTTGTAGTTTAAGGAATAAACGGAATGGTGTACATTAGGGTGGTCCAAAAACAGCAAAGTCGGAATTGTAATCCTCTCACCCCCTAGGACATGGTACAATTAAAACATGTAGGAGGCAATTTGACGTTAAACCTACAAAAGTCAAAGTTTTCGGGAGAGTAAAAAAACATGAGCGTGTGCAAGGAAAAATAATAAAATACATTTCACTGGTTGCCGTTTTTAAGTAAATTTGAAGTTTATTTTTATTTATTTATTTTCTTTAGTTAAAATTTGTTGGCTTTTATGTTGTTTTCTGTTTGTGATTTATGAGTGGCAGTCTTGTTGGAGGTACTTTTCGGCATAGGGGTCATAGGAACAGCACTTGACATCAAACGCGCTTTTCCTGTACCTCACGGTGTATTTGTGAAATCTGCTCTTTTAAAATGTTTAACGCACAGCAAAGCATTTCGCAGCAGCTCTGCCCCACAGCTGCTTAAAAAAAATTAGTGGTATCTGCTTTATATTTAACACACATAAAAAACAACGCTTCAAGTGTTGCATTTTTAGCACATACACTAAATATAAACCGCACAACACTACAAAAATTCAAATGTTAATTAAAATTTGTTATTAAAGAACATTAAAAAAAGCAACGATATGACATTCAAAGCGTAACGAAATATAGGAAATATAAGAAAAAGAAGTTGAAGCTTAAAGGTTTGGTTCTCATGAGAGCAACGTCATTTTGGCTTCTACGTGTATTTATGTGCATCGTACAGTTCATAAGTAAAAACGCTGAGATCACCTGTTTTTTGGCATGTGCTCTTATCTTTAACAATTTCTTTCATTTATTTTTCAATTTCTTTTATTTCTATTACAATTTATTCAAAATACACTAACAAACTGAACCAAAAACACCAATACACTAACCAAAAAGTGATTTTTAGCAAAAAAAAACCGACCTCAACTCTCATATAAAAAATATATATATATATATATCTCATGATCCACTGATCGGATCTTAACCAGATTAGTATGGGACCACCTCTGAGACACTACCTTTCCGAATTATCGAAATCGGTTCACGTGGTCCAAAGTTATGCGGTAACATACATAAAAAAAATAAAAATAAAAAAATAAAATATTCCGACGAACTGATAACCTCCTCCTTTTTTGGAAGTCGGTTAAAAACACACCTACAGCCTGCCAGAAAAAACGGTAAGAAGAAGAGTTACTTTACTTATGGAACTGTACGATGTTTATGTGCCTTGCCTTAGCATTGTTCTATATCGAAAAAAAGTATACCCATATTTTTTTATTTAGTAATCAAAAAATATTTAGAGGTCACTCAAAGCGCTCAAAGTTTTCCATGTATTTTTACATATATATATATTTATATGGGAAAAATGCAATTTTTCGTAGAAATGGTATAGAATTCTTGAAAATCAATATCTTTCGATCGGGAAACTCTGGTTCTCTTCAGGATACTTTCAATAATAAGACTCAGTTGTTTATTTAACCATTTTTTAATACTAAAGATTTTTTATTTGTCGCCCCATAGCATTTTTCGGGGTTCTTGGCGGACCTATAAATTATAGTTGCTACGAAAATCTAGTTAAATAAACAATTGGGTATTGGGAATCTCCTGCAGATAAACAGAGTTTTCTGGTAGAAAAATATTGATTTTTAACTATTCTATACCATTTCTACGAAGAGTTGTTTTTTTCCCCATATAAAATACATGGAAAACTTTGGGCGCTTTGAGCGACCTCTAAATATTTTTTGATTTCAAAATAAAAAAATAAGGGTATACTTATTTTCAGTATAGAACAATCCTAGGGGATGAGAGCATAAAAATGAACGATCATTTTTAGCCAGTTGAAACTTTATTATATCGTCGTTTAAAGTACAAAACCGCGTATCAAGAAAATGCAAAACCTCGTACGTGAAGTTGCCAAAATTTTAAAGGATTGAGTGAAACCTGTTTTATTTCAAAACGGTTCTCTATTTTATCCACAATTATTTCTTCTTCTTATGTCTAAGTATAGATATTTTAGTATGAATGGATAAGCGCTTGATGCCAGGAGCTTCCGGTGAGCAAATATCGTTTTTGGCACAAATGTCAGATACGAGGTTTTACAGAACCACGATACGCGGTTTTGTACTTTAACAGGTCTATTCTGCGCGTTACCGAAGATTTTGTAACCGGGAAATTTTATTACCAAAAAAAGTTACCAGTTCTTGTCACCGCGATTCTAGGAACGTTGGTAATGCAGTTAAAATATTCAGCGATTCAGCTATGAAGAATTGTGCAAATTCTGGCATTGCATATTTCACGGGGCAATACTTTGTTACCAGCTTATGGGATGATCCCCATATAACAAAATAGTGGAAAAATTATGAAATTTCGGC